>NW_015150860.1:128822-135087 GCF_000732505.1 Cyprinodon variegatus
TAAATTATTCTTATTTCTTATTTAAACTGTTGCGTCTATTAGCTGCGACATATGATTCAAGATGCTATGACCGAAAAATGTAATTGACAGTTGACCGTTTATGTATGATTGGCTGAATTTCGGTGTACAGGTTGACGTATAACTAACTCGCCTGCATAAAATAACGAAAAACCCCCACAGATTTTAAGACAGGATTTTTTTTAAATAGAAATTTTCTAACTTTTGGGACAATATTGTCTGATAGAGTACATTTATATACATGTTTAACCCAGAATGATTTGACATTTAAATATGACTTCCCTACGACTTTAACTTGGTAGGATCCCTCCTAAACAATATCTCAGCCTGTAAATGGTGTCTAGTGGTTGCCACGGAGACCAAAAATACTATTTATTTTGTTTTGCAACAGCTAAGATGTGTGTGGGATGGTCCAACAATTATAGTTCTTCTAGCAAAGAATGAAAAAAAAAAAAGGTTAATTTAAAGGTTTTTCTCATCTTTACCGGTGAAACTGGCAACTTTGTACCTACTTTTATAAATTATTAAATGAAAATAAAATATATAAATGCAGCAAATGTTGAGTTCCTACAACACTACTTTATATCTGAGGAACTGGAACAAGGATAACCAGTGAACCCATTTGTACTTTTGTTCTTTTAAATGATTTTTTCAGTATTCTGCAGAGTTTTATGTCACTTTTTCACATAGGTAAGGAAAGGATCCGTCTTTTTTTGGATATCAAACTGTTATGAGTCTACAGGATAAAAGAAGTTGCCCAAGAAGTTAAATAAGCAGCGATGAGCCTAACTCACATAATAATCCTTCGATTTAGGAACCAATATTTCCTCTGGTGGCGATCGTATCCGATGGGCTCCTGCCGGATGTAGGGCCTGTTTTTCTGCACCTCGGTCACACAGTCTGTGACACCGGGCACCTTGTGAGCCACACAAACCTCACACTGCCACTCGTCCTCTGGAACCTCTTCCAGTGGCGGTTTAACACACTCCAGATGGTAGACAGCGGAACACGTCTCACAGCACAACAGGTCTCCCAGACGGTGACACACACGGCAGTGGTCATCGTACTGCATGCTGCCGTCAGACATCAGCTCCTCCCGGGCAATGTTTGTAGTTAGGAACTGGTCCACTAAGAACTGTAGCACCTTGATTTTGCTTTCCAGAGAACCACAGGGATATTCGTCCGTCTCTAGGTATGGCAGAACATGGTGGAACTCTCTGTCGCTTTCACAGTAAGCCCGTAAAACCTCAGGCCACGTCATACCATCGATAAAGTACAGAGTGGAGTTGACGCTGTCCTTAAGATCTGCAGGGCCAAAAGTAGTGTTGGAGGAGTCTTCCTCGCGCAGGATGGCCTTCAAAAGGGAGATATGAGTCTCTGCTATTAAGGTGCATTGCTCCTGGCCGCCCAACGCAGCGCAGAAGTCCTCAAAGCGGAAAGGGGAGAGACGCAGCACCGTGCTGAAGTTCCGCAGCACCTCGTAGATGGAGCTGATGTTGAGCACCTCCTCGCTGGGCACCAGGAGATCCTCAGAGGCCTCCGGGAGCTCGAGAGGGGGGATTTCCTTATCTTCGAGAACGGGAGTTCGAGGACGGGGTGCCCGTAACTTCTTCTTTCCTGCAGGATCAAACACACACAGGTTTTTAGGAAGATTTTCAATATATAATAAACAAACAAAGGAATAACTAAATCATTCACTCAGCAGTTCTTATAAGTTATATTTTGTCATGTATGTGCATCCTTTATGGTTAATAATGTATTTTTAATTGAATTAAATCATGTGCAAGGATAGTTTGCAGACTTTGAGCACTGAATGAGGCAGCCTTCTCCATACAGAGCACTGGTTGTCAAAATTAGCAAATATCATTAATGATGAATAAATCTTCACACTTTCACTTTAAATACTTTAAATGTAACTACTTTCCAAAGTGAAGCTAATAAATAAACTTTCTATGGCAAACCAAAGCTGTTAAATTATTAAGAAATTGACAGACAAGCTAGCTAAGCAAACGCTGTTAGCCGTGTCTGTTTGTCTTTTTTATAGTTAAGTTAAACATAAAACATTTTAAGTTCTTGTTTCAAATTGCGGTTTTGTAAAGTATAACCTGGGCTCCGTTTGTTTTTAAACCAGTTGTTACACAGCAGGTTATGAGCTACTTCCAATGCTAACATTAGCTTGTTTTAAGCTAAGTAGTTAGCTCCTGCTATGACAGCTAAAGCTACAGACCCCTTCAGGCTCTTTTGGAAATTAGTGTGTGAACTTAATGATCACACAAGGTGATGGAAACTAGTTGGACTGTTCTGGGCAGGTGATGTTTGGATCCACCTGCAGGGGCTTCAATGCGGCCTGTTTTCATAAAGTCTGCATTCTCCATTTTGAACAATAACCCCACAGCTTCCTGCACTGAACCCAAGCTTTTATTGCTGCACGCTCAATTTGCAGCACCCAGGGGTGAAGGTTTGGTCAGGGATGATTTACCTGGAGTGCTGGCATGAGTGCTGTGACTCCGAAAGCTACTCTCGGTGCAGAAACTGGCACCATCCTCTTCCTCGTCCAGTACATCTTCTTCCAGGCAATCGGAATCCTCTTTAAGGGCCTCATCCTCCTCGGACTGAGGTTCCTCCTCGACAAACTCGTCCTCCTCCGATCGTAAACTCACAGCATCGTCCTCTTCGTCGCTCTCGTGGTCATCGTACACCACTGTTTTGGGGCCAGCCGTCCGCCTTCCACCCCGACCACCTCTGCCTCCTCTCCCACCGCCGCCTCTGCCTCGTCCCCTGCCCCGTGTTGACGTTGCTTTCCTCTTTCTGCTCGGTTTAGGGGGCTCTCTGGTCGGGCTATCGGCGTCCTCATCCCCGCTGTCTCTAAACTTCGGCTTCAGGTTCCTCCTGGGTCGCAAACCCCTGGTTGTAGCTGGGGATGCTTCGTCGGTTTGTAGCGGTTTGGGCGGCCTGCCCCTTTTCCCTCTCATGATAGGCGATATCTATTATTTTACAATCCAGAGGTTTGCGTGCAAAAGGCATAAACGCAAATGCGAGCGAAAAAGGTGGCCCTACAGAGCTGAACAGAGCTGGTCCCCCCAAAAAATAACGCAGCACCTTGAAGCCCCCAGCGTCCCTTCGAATGTGAAAGCTCAAAACGTTAGCCCGGCGTCCCGTTCAGGTTCGCCCAGGGCCGCCATTTTTCTTCTCTGCCTCTCTCTGGCTGAACAAACAGCAGGGCCTCACTACACGGGTCACGTGGGAATGCTGCTTCTTCCTCAGTGGCAAAAATGTCACAGCGACTAAAATATTCTCACGTCTTCTTCTGTATTTACATCATCGGTGGTGTTTAAGCGTTTAGTTTATGGGTTTTAATTATGGAAGAGGATTAGGGGCTTTTATTTCAGTTTAATACAGTAAAAAGTCAGAATTCTTCTGAGATTAAAGTCCGAATTCTGATTTTAATCTCAGATTTCTCACTTTTTTCTCAGATTTCTGACTTTTTTCTCAGAATTCAGACTTTAATCTCAGAATTCAGACTTTTTTTTTTCTCAGTATTCAGACTTTAATCTCAGAATTCAGACTTTTTTCTCAGTATTCAGACTTCTTTCTCAGAATTCGGACTTTAATCTCAGAATTCAGACTTTTTTTCTCAGTATTCGGACTCTCTTTCTCAGTATTCGGACTTTAATCTCAGAATTCTGACTTTAATCTCAGAATTTAGACTTTTTTCTCAGTATTCGGACTTCTTTCTCAGTATTCAGACTTTAATCTCACAATTCTGATTTTAATCTCAGATTTCAGAGATTAAAGTCCGCAGTGGGTAGCACTGCTGCCTTGCAGCAAGAAGGTTCTGGGTTCGATTCCCAGCCCGGGGTCTTTCTGCATGTAGTTTGCTTGTTCTCCCTGAGCATGCGTGGGTTCTCTCCGGGTACTCTGGCTTCCTCCCACAGTCCAACAACATGACTGTTAGGTTAATTGGCTTCTCTAGATTCTCCTTATGTGTGAGTGTGTGTGTGAATGGTTGTTTATCCTGGTTGTCCTGCGATGGATTGGGGACCTGTCCAGGATGTACCCCACCTCTCGACCATTTACAGCTGGAGATAGGCACCAGCACCCCTCGTGACCCCAATTGGGACAAGATGGATGGATCTCAGATTTCTGCCTTTTTCTCAGTATTCGGACTTTAATCTCAAAATTTGGACTTTAATCTCAGAATTCGGACTTTAATCTCAGAATTCAGACTTTTTTTCTCAGAATTCAGATTTTAATCTCAGAATTCTGACTTTAATATCAGAATTCGGACTTTTATCTCATCATTCAGACTTCTTTTTAGTATTCGGACTTTAATCCCAGAATTCTGACTTTCATCTCAGAATTCTGACTTTCATCTCAGAATTCTGACTTTAATCCCAGAATTCGGACTTTCATCTCAGAATTCGGACTTTCATCTCTGAATTCTGACTTTCATCTCAGAATTCTGACTTTTATCTCAGTATTCAGACTTTTTTCTCAGTATTCAGACTTCTTTCTCAGTATTCGGACATTAATCTCAGAATTTAGACTTTAATCTCAGAATTCAGATGGCTAATGCCACAACAGTCCTAGAAGTTACTGGTAACCATTGCTGTTTTTTATATCAGTGTTAGTATTGAGGTCTGTTTCTTATTTACTTTCTTTCATTGTCCAATAAAATGGACTGCTTAACAACATAGTATAAGGAAAGTCGACCATCCATCCATCCATCCATCCATCCATCCATCCATCCATCCATCCATCCATCCATCCATCTATCCATCCAACATCCATCCATCCATCTATCCATCCATCCATCCATCCATCCATCCATCCATCCATTATCTTGTGCTTGCATTTCCTGCATTGGATCCAGATCTAAAACTGACTCCCAGATTACCTCGTGAAATAAGAGCATCTATCATATTTTTTGTGCTTCCAGTGCTCCCTTCCAAAGATAGGCACCCAAGAGGCAGTCTGATCATTCTAACAACTTGTGTCACAATATTTTGATTATGATCCTTCTTACCATCATAGACAAACATGTTGATTTGTTTTGCTTTTCAGAAGCAACATCTGTATTAAAGTAGTTAAGATTCAGATCTATCTATGCAGCCTTTTCCCAATCTCTTGTGTCCAAGACACCAAACAGCAGCCAGAGAAGAGCTGACTCTCTTCCCCCTGGTTCACACTTAGCTGGGAACTGATCCAGTACATGACAAGTTCATTGGTTGAAGTTGAATACTCAGATTGTTTTCAATCTGGCCAAAATCGTTTTCACAAGCAAGCAATTTGACTTCTCACATCATACAGTCATGAAGTATACTGTAGATTTAATTTGTCAACAAACCTTGCTAGTTCCAGGTTGCTATGCTACAGCCCATCAACATTAAGGTTTCACATATTAGAATGGAATTTTTTGCATCACCTCTGTGCAAAATCAGCTTTGTATTCTCAAATCAATAAGTCATTTTTGTTCCTAAAATGCCAATACTTGCACTTTTTCCAAACAATTTTCTTTGGAATGCATCTTTGTCCACAAAATACCAAAAGATCAACTGCTTCTCAAATAACTTGACGTCTTGGTCGATGATGACCAGCAATCTGGCACCAGAAACTATGCCGCCATCAAATTCATTTAAATGTGACCTTCTCCCATTTTTGGATATAATTTGCCATTTATAGCATTTGAATAAATGCTTATGTGAGTTCATATTTTTTAATGAAAGTAGTGAGGCTCTGGAAGTAAATATTTAGGGTAATTGAAACCATAGTTGTAGTTTAAGTAATTTCACATGAACGCAAATATTCATCACTGATATTTGATCAGAAAATTAAAAAGCTTTGAAAAGACATTTGTTATTTATAATTAGCATAATTGAGATAATGACAGGAACTATTTAATCACAGATTTTACATAGTCAACGCAACCATAGACATACATATAAGAGTAGACCCCACATTGACTGTAGCGGCACAGAATTTACGGGCGCCTTATTGGGGGAATCAAATGCGAGCCTAACCAGCTTTTTAGAGAAGAAGGATACCTCAGCACTATGCCACTTATTGTTGTATGAATCAATGGAGTGTTGACATCAGGGCTTGAGGGATAATTTTGTGAAGGCATCAGAGCTTTGAAAGACATTACTGTTTAAGCAGCATATACAGTACACATACACACACACATATGTATATATATAAACATATATATATATATATATATATATATATATATATATATATATATATA
>NW_015150860.1:135271-138250 GCF_000732505.1 Cyprinodon variegatus
ATATGTGTGTGTGTGTATGCATATATATAGAATATACTATATATATGTGTATAGTAATAAAAACATTTCTAAAAATGGATAAGTGGCTGAGCAACATATAAACATCCTAACAGAATATTCAATTCTCTTAACTTTGTTTTCAGCAAAAAAAAAAACCCAAAAAACTTTACTTTAAAATGTACTCTAAATTTTAAAGTAAATAAAAAAAGTAAAGTAAAACTTGAAAATTACAGCGAGTTTAAGTTGATTAAAATTGATTCTGTGCCTCCTTAACACATCACACTGAGCGGAACTAAAGACCGCCCCAAGATGGCGCCATATAATCAAGTCAGCGCCCATAGGCGTGAGCCATCGATGCGTGGTATAATTTTCGCAACTGCTCTGTTGGACCTTAATAAATGTCGCGAAGCAAAAGGGGTGGTAGCCAAATTATCACGTGACGGCACATCCTGACCACGTGTTCCAAAATGGTCACGTCTTACAGTGATACATGTGTTGTCGTGGCCGAGTGGTTAAGGCGATGGACTAGAAATACATTGGGGTCTCCCCGCGCAGGTTCGAATCCTGCCGACAACGAATCATTTAATCATTTTTTTTTCAGGAGTCTGTAGTAGCGCTGATTACAGGATGGGAAATGTACAGTAATAGTATCGCATTGAACTCCATAATTTTATCAAGTTATTTTCTAAAATCGGCTGTACAAGGAAGGGATGTGCTCTGTGATGAAATAGCGCCTCCAATCAGTTACATTAAGCATCGTACAGTCACTCAAAGCGTTGGAAATCCTTATTTTACTTTAGAATAAAAACACAAAAATAAGCAATTTCGGTACATTTCACATATAAATATATTCTAGTATTTAAAAAGATAAGGTTATACATATCTCCAAATAACGTTTTAAAATGTAAACATAATAATTCCCTTCATTATTATACATTCTATAACTTTATATAATGTAATTTCAAAGAGAAGCCACCAGGTGGCAGTACTACACTAAAGATGACTGAGCAAAAGCACATTTCTCTGCATAATTTGTGAATAAGGAAGCTTCTCAGAAATAATTCCATGGTTCAGAAAAAATTTATGCAGGTTATTTTTAATATGGGGATGGGGAGTTCTCTAATATCTAATCTTGTAATGATTTCAAATGTTCGGTTATTGTTTGACTTTTATTTAAAATTACTGAAAAAAAAACTGACATGGTTATAGTCAAATCTATGTCTGCAGTAAAGTGTAATTTGCATGCAGTAGGCCATCAAGTTACAGAGTTTGGACTGAAAACCAGGAAAATGTATGTCCTAAATAGAGCTTTTGTACTCGGGGCAGCTGGTTTAATATGTGTCCAAACACAGCTAGATATGACGTAAGTGTAGAAGCACATCACCTCTACCTGTGCTGCTGCAGGGGAGGGGAGTGGAAAGTCTCAACCTTTGCGTGCCAGATAAATGCATGCACCTGAATTAAGAGATCTGATAACTTTAATGCATGTCAAAGACCTCCACGCCCACAGAGCCGCCCATTGTTTGCATGGCATTGTGATTGCAGGTCCTAAGTTCATTTTCTTGTAGCTGATTGGCTGCAGCCTACTGTTACTGTTAACATATGGCAAAGGAATGAACCCAGGAGAGTGAAACCAAGAGATTCTTCTGTCCTTGTGAGAACTTGTGTGTCTTGCACACTCATTTTCAGTGTTCCATCAATTGCATAGGGCATGACTCACATCCTTCTTCCTTTTCCATGATGGTAACAAACCAATCCAAATTTGGAAATGAGAAAACCATGCATCGCCAAGAAGATCAGGGTGTGGCGACAGCTGCAATTGCACCTCTGGTTAAAGGTGATAGCAAGGAGATTCCTTTGCTATTTCCTATTTTGATGGCAATATGATTAACTTTCAAATGGATGGAACTTTCTTATATATTACAAAACATAAAAGTCCATTCATTCTTTTTTAAAAATCTTTTACAGATAACAATCTGAAAAAATAACAGTCATCGTTGTAGAATTTCTTTTGATGCAAATCCTGCTGCAAGTCCTCTGTGCTGTTAGTCTCTGTCCGGTTCCCAAATCTTTTTGGTTCCCTGAACGTTTTGTTTTTCCATTTCATTATTAGGTGTTTTGCATGTGGGACAGAAAGTTCATCTGATCAGAGCATCTTCCTCCACATGGCCTCTCTGTCCCAGGCATGACTAGTGACTCCATTTGGCGTCTATTTTCTCCTCTGTTCCACTAAAAGCCTGATTTGTAAGGGTTTGCTGCTGGCAGATATCTCCACAGATCCGAGTATCTCTGCAGCTCATGGGCCGCTCTGCTTCTTGGATTAGGGTTGTTTTATGTAGACTTTGTGCTCTTGTGGACGGCCATGTGTTGTTAGGAATGCAGCTAATGATGGAAATGAACAGTCCTGCAGGAGATGTTCAAAGTTTTATTTATTAAACCAGCAATTTCAGTCTCTTTTATTTTAAGCAAACATAGCATCATCAAAGCCTGCTTCAAAGTATCCATTTTGGAATATTTTTCACCATCATAACAGTTTTTTTCACTAACTTAATTTAACAATCATTCACTAAATATCTTAAACTAGAACTGATATCCAATACAAATGGACTCAACTGACTATTCATGCAATCGAAGATACCTGAATGTATTAAAATCGTAGGAAAATCATTTTTAAATGTCAAATCATTCTGGCTTAAACCTGTATATAACTTTACTCTTTATCAGATGATATTAAGTTAGAAAATTTTTATAAAAAAAAAATCCTGTCTTAAAATCTGTGGGTTTTTTTTTATTATCTTATGCAGGCCAGTTAGTTATACGTCAGCTTGTACACCTAAATTCGGCCAATCATATATCAACGGTCATCTGTCAATCACATTTTTTCAGTCATAGCATCTTGATTCATATGCCGCAACTAATATAGGCAACGGTTGAAATAAGAATAATTTCCTTTCCCATTGAGTTCCGTCCCAGTGTTCA
>NW_015150860.1:138869-156999 GCF_000732505.1 Cyprinodon variegatus
AACAAAAAAAATAAATTTTTTTCTTATGATTTTTCTTATATTCTTATTCAAACTGGTCTAGAAGATGAAAATCCAAACAAATTAACCTGGTTTGTTGTTGTAACATGCTTAAGATGGAATCATGTAAGCAGGGATATTGGGTTATAATCTGCAAACAAGCAAACAAAAAAAGACTTCATCTCTAATTTACTGATGTTAAGGCATACCAAAGTTCTGGTTTCATAACAAAACACTTTATTTTCACCGTTTAAAAAAAAAGAAGCGGCACACTTAATGATGTAAAAAGGGGCACAGAAAGAGCACTGGTTCACACAGTGATAATAATCTGCTGAACTCTGAACTTGCAAATCCTCAAATCATCATAACATGTCACCAACGAATGGGAGGCTGAGGGTTTTAAAGCCTTGCTGTCGACTTCTATAGCAGCACCATATGGCAGCTTCATCAGACGCCTGAGGCAGAAATAGTACTTTAGCCTCAGACTTTAGAAAAGGGCATCTTTGCACTCTGTGCTGCACCCTGCGTTTTAGACACATTCAGCAAGGGGAAATAAAAGGCTTTCATTTAAATCGCATAGGCTGCAGTGTGACTGACTTCATCCATTTGGTTGAATAGATGCACTCGGGCAGCATGACATCCTTCAGACCCAGAACACATTGGATAATTCCAGTTGAGAGGGCCACAAAGAGGACAGCAGCACTGATGTAACCAAAACGCTGTTTGAATCGGACAGCAGCAAAAATGGCAGAGAGGAGGCTCCAGATTGCTGAGAACTAACATGTGGGGCCTGCAGAGCTGCAGACTCTGCCTGGTCTCCTGTTTAACATACTGCAGGGCTTGCAGCTGCATGCTGCATGCAGAGCAATGCAATCTCTTTTTGCAGAAATGAAATCAGTTTCCTCTTTAGATCTGCTGTCCCGGTGCACATCTGCATCCAAAAGACAAGAAATATCCTCTTCTAGTTTCAGAAAATCAGGTACATTCTTCAGTGTCACATAGGGCATTACCTGAAGGAGGATTTAGACGTGTGAATGCATCAACATCCGGTGCTGAGTTTTAGGGAAACCCCAGATGTTCAAAGTGTAATGTATCAATCCTTTAGTGTTAAGAATAAAACATGACAGAAAATAACTGTAAGAAACTAATTTTAAACCACACTCAACTTTTTTTTTCCTGCATCAGTTTGCTGAGTGAAAAGGCCACCGGCTCATGGCACCAATGGAGAACGTTTAGATATTAAATTAGATAAATGACTGAGGGTATGACGGAGCGAGCCGTTTATTCAGCGTAACGTCCGGTACGGAAATACATTTGTTCCAGTATTAGTGAAAGCAGGGTAGGCATTTTAAAGATGACATTTGAAGAAGGGATTTCAAAAATATTGAACTTGAAAATGAAAACATTTACAATCAAAAAAGTTGAGTGTAATTTCGTATGAGAAAAAGATCAACCAAAAGTTTTACAGTTGCTTTTTTCCCAACAGATTTAACTTCTTTTCAGCTTACCGGTATATGTCAAAGTTTTGATATTTCGCTTTTTAAAATATTTTTAAGGGATTAAAATCCCCTTTTACTGATTCAACCTCTGGCTGATCTGTTCACTGACCAATAGAAAGGCTGTTGCTAACGTAAACGCAGAGCAGGCTAATCTCTATGAGTTCCAAGCACAGACCACACAGAAGTATAGAGAGGAAAATTTGCTTAATAAAATCTGAACAGAACAAGGCCCCGTCCACACGAAGTCAAAACGAACACGAAACGCTAATATTTTCCAGAACGTTTGTCGTAAAGACGGAGATGTAAAATAAATGTGATCGACTACACGAATGCATGAAAACGCTGCAAAATGTATGCCAGGCCTGTAAGTGGCGCTGTGGTGCCAAAGCAAAAATAGGCGAAAACAGGCAACGAAATGTTGGGCATGCGCAGTAATATTTATACAACAACCAAACCGGAAAATGGCCCTGCCGTTCCATTTTCGTGGTTCAGTCAAATTCAGGTGCTGAACTATGTCGTCGATATTGCTCTGTTCTTCCTGGAGATATTCCAGAAGAAGAAGATTCTGTTGTAAGCCAGACAGCAGGGTGAGTAGCATGAGCAGCAACCACTCAACACAGTACGGCGCCATTGTTGTTGTGATACTGTGTCGCGCATGCGTGTTTCGATGCGACGCTATGACGCACGCGTGTAAGAAAGAAAATGCGGTTAGAGCGTAAAGATGGAAACGCGAAAACGGCGTTTCAAAATCTTCCCACTCTGAAGGCTTAATAAAAAAAAGATCGTTTACAGACCCCCGAAACGCCGGCTTCGTATGGATGAGAGGCTGGTTTGGTGAAAAATTTGTGCGTTTAGGCCAGGGTTTGGCTTCGTGTGGACGGGGCCCAAGTCAACCAGAAAAAAAAATACTTTTTGCATAATCTAATTATTCTCAAAAGCTTTTTTAAAAAAAATGATGTTTTTTAAAGTTTAGATTTTGTGTTCTTTGCTTTCAATTATATTGGAACAAATTTCACTCCATACCGTATGGGACATGAATGCACCACAGATCTACCATTAAGAGATGTTTTGGTAGCAAAAATAAAAAGGAACCTAAAGAGGTTCAACCAGTCATTAATGATTGAATTTTAATATTGATTTATATTACATTAAACATACGATGGATATATTTAATCTTTACAAAGCAAAAAATATAAAAATAATTTTTTTCTTGAGCCAATGGTTTAATCCAGAGTGCCTCACGCTATAAATGACGCAACTACAAATGAATCCCTAAAACCATAAGCCAGTTTCTATCATAATCATTTCTTTTATACTAATATGTTGAAAAAAATACACCTACAGCTTTGTGGTTGATGTGTGACGTATCACTCTGCTAATCAACTAGCTGCTGATCTAAATGATAAAAGTGTAATGATCAGTTATTTGAAAAGTGAACCAGATAACTGTTGCTCTTTTGATTTATTCTGAACATGATAATCTAACGCAAGCCTGGTGGTTTCCCCAGACTTGTCTTGCTGTCCCCCCTTTGGTTTACAATAAAGTTTTCACACCCCTCAACCAACCTTTCTGTTGAATGAAGAAAACGTTAGTGAATATTATAAAATGCACAATAATCAATAGTCGGCAGTGCAAAGCAAATCACTTTGACCGATGATTGATTTGCACTGCCGACTGTTTATTCAGTACCAATTGTTTACATACACATTTGCAATAATGTACTTTAACTGTAATATGCAATTACCTTTTTATAGTAATATCCACCTGTATATTATATTCAGTACATATCCAGCTGTAAATTTAGTTCATAACACCAGTGATCTATATATTATATTCATTATTTCTAATGGCATTCATCTCTATACTCATTCAGTAGAAACCCATGTCCTGTATTTATGGAACCATTATTTATCCTGCACTTGCTGCTATTGCACTTCTGGTTAGACCTAAACTGCATTTCGTTGCCTTGAACCTGTACCTGTGTAATGACAATAAAGTTGAATCTAATAATAATAATCTAATCTAATTTAATTCACAAAACTCCCATCTATAGTGTATTTATCTTTAGTTAAACTGATTATTTTTACTGTGTAACAGAATTCTTCATTGCAATCGATATTTTTTTAACCCTTTATAGGGCACTCTGTGAAATACTTTGAAAATCAAAATTTCAAGCCAATGGTGTTATTTGGAATCCAGGACAAGACCTTATTATTACCTTTGTAACTTTCAAAAAATATGGATATTTTGATGGCAAAAATCAATGTAATAAGATACGCCAACTTGCCCGAATATATTAAGAAAATAACAAAAGCGAAAGAAACACATATTTTGGTACAACATAACCTTAGAGGCATTAATGCTGATATGGGCACTTACATTTTTTAGTGTATAAACCTAAATATAAATAACTTTTGAACTTTACCTTTTTTCCCACCCCCCCAACTTAATTTACAGTAGATAATATATCACTGAAGGGCTTAAATAATTGGTCAAATGCCAAACTAAGATGTACAGTCATGTAGCAGGATCTTTGCTGAATGACTGGATATAGATCTTGTGCTTCTAGACCTCACAGGGGGAACTCCATCTGTAAGGTGTATGCAAGTGATCCAAAAACTGTAACTTGCCCTATAAAGGGTTAAAGAAATGTCTCTATATAAATTGACTTCTACCCTAACCCCTGGAAACACACTGTACCCCCTCTCTGGTGTGCTCCACACTTGGGGCCCACGGCAGGAAAAAACACAAACAAAAAGAAGACAACCGTCTTTTTTAATAATTGCATTTTATTAATTGAAAACAAAAACGCAAATAAAAAAAAAAAAAAAAAAGCAAAAAAACAAACACAAAGTGTCATTAGGTAAGACAAGGAGAGAGACAACANAAAAAAAAAAAAAAAAAAAAAGCAAAAAAACAGTGTCATTAGGTAAGACAAGGAGAGAGACAACAGTTCTTTGTTGTTGGGGCAAAAGGTGAAGGTGGGCCGACAAAGGGAGGAGGAGGCTGAGTTTTATCAGATGGGACATCTCGGATTATTTACATTTATCATCATTACAGGACCGGCAGATCCCCCCAGCATAGGAGGGGGGTGGGACGGGGGGGCTCAAAGTAGCAGATCGGAGACACTGAAACACCAGAGAGAAAGGCACTATCCAGAGAGAACAAGAAACAGAAACAAAAGAAGGAGAAAACAAACTGAAAACAACACGCACTGGAACGGACGAAAAGTTGTAAATTAAAAAAAACAAAACAGAGAAAGTGCTTGACCACACGCCACACTGAACACAAAAACTAAAGTCGTTTACATTATTTTAGCTGATCTCTCAACTTTTAGGATAAAAAAAAAAACAAAAACAAAACAAAACAAAAAAAACAATCTCAGTTTTACAAATTGTAAGCCTGCAGGTCTGCACCGGCGCTCACACAGTGTGATTATCCAAACTCGGCCCCTTTGTTGCTTACAGAGTGTCCGCTAATGCATGCATTGAATGTGTCTGAACATGACCGTTAACTACCTGTACACGTCCGTACGGACCCACTCCCTCTAAACGAATATTGACAACACTATTTTTCAGCATGTCTTTTGAAATCCCTTGTGTGGTTCAGCTCTCCCAGCGGGCTTCCCTCATGTTTGTAGGTGCAGGCGGCTGAACAGCGGCGGCTGCGTTAAGGTAGCTGGCTTTATCAGCACCGACGGCTCATCTTGCTGGTCATTATTAGCCTTCTGATTCTTTCAGATAACTAACTTTACTTGCATGACAGACAATAAAAAAAGAAAAAAAAATCTTCTCAAATTGGAAGTTATGAAGCCTTAAATGTCATCATCCAAGAGAGCTTGGATAAACCAAAAGAAATAAAGTTGACAATTATCACATTCTAGAGCTACTAGGTCTTTTCTAGGCTAACAGAAGATTGAACATAATTTACAAATTGGAAAAAAAAAAAACTTGTGAAGAGGTAAAACAGACAAACATACAAATATATAATATATATTCTTAAAAAAATGGATTCTCTCTATACGTGATTCATTTATAAAGCCGACAACTGATGTACAATGCTCACATGCCGATGGTCTTAAACATGGAAACTAGCTGTGATGGAAAAGTTGGCATCACTCCTCTTTTTTTTTTATTTTATTTTCTTTACATTTTTTAAAAGTTTATTTTTTTTTAATTCTTTTTTATTTTCCATTTTTCTTTAAAACAAGTTACGGTTTATTGGTAGAGGATTCACTGACGTGATTCGAACGACATGCGGCAGAGAAGTAAAAAGGAAAAAAAAAACAGGCAGAATGTTAAGAAGTTGAGAAGACAGAAGCAGCTGTGGGAGCGGTTCGATCATTTGGTTATCTTCACGGTTGGTGCTCTATGCTTTAGTTTTTTTTTTTTCTCCTGTGTTTTTATTTCCCTCAGGACAGCTCAGTCCTCGCCGAGGCGTTCAGCAGGGAGGTGAACTTTCTCAGCGCGGATGGAGGTCGGGTTTTGCTCTGCTGCCGCCCACATAGCTACGCCTACGGCAGCTCTTACTCCTGTTTTCTCTCTTTGTCTATTTCAGTTATTTGCCTTCTTCTTGTTTTATTTATATCCCCGTGGGATGGCCCAGAGAGGTGGAGGGTCGGTTGGATGGTTGGGAGGATGAGATCAAGAACGGTGGTGATAATGATGGTGGTGATGGTTAAGCTGTTGTGTTGGTCAGAACTTTTTCTTTTCTTTTTTTCTTTTTACATGTTCCGGTTGACAGGTGTGACGTAGTTGCGGGGGAACATGCCCGTTTGGCCGTGGCAGCCTCCTTTCCACCAGTTGGGGTCAGAGTTGTCCAGGACTTGAATGAAGTCGCCGCGTCTGAAACCGAGCTCGCCTTCCTCCTGGGGGTCAAAGTCGAAGAGCGCTTGAACGTACGTCGGGTGCTGGAGGGGAAGAAAGAAAGGATAGAGAGAAAGTTAGGTGGAGGGAAAATGCTAATTTTAAAAAATTGGACGCATTTTAGTACAAATGCTCAACCTGCCTCCAAAATCCTAAATTGGTAACTTCCAACCAAAAGGACTCCAAATATATCAAATAGTAAAAAAAAAAAAACCTCCGCAGCCAGAATTGGTAGAAAGGGCATCCCACAGCATGATGCTGCCACCACCATATTTTTTTAAAGCCCTATCAGAAATGCTTTGGGAGAATTGAACCAGGCCTGGATGTTTCTGCTTGGGGAGGATTGAAGACGACCTTTAGTGTTGCACAGAAGCCAGGGTCTGGGTTTAAACGCTGCCTTTTAATCAACTGAAATTTCCGCTTTTAGCAACGCTGCTTTCGTTCCTGATGTCAGGGAAAATCCCAACAGGGACTCTGAACTAAATTTCAGCTCTATCAGAATCCCTGTGGCTCCTGTAACCAAAAAACCCCCAAAGGTGGAACTGAATCAAGAGATTATATAAAGATTACAGGTAGATGCATGGCTAACCAACCAGGTGACTGCACTTTGGTTTTTACCTTCTACTTATGTACTTATGTTCCCTCTTTAAGAATAAAAATCAAATATATATGTTTTTACTACAAAGTTGATATTTCCCTGTCATACTCCCTCCATCCTGACTAAAACACAGTCACAGCTGCTCTCACTCACTCTTTCCCCTTCATCTTACCTGCAGCATCATCGTTTCCTCTCTGCCTTCCCCTGCTGCCGTCCCTAAACCTTGCAACCTGCAGCCTAACCGCCACTGAAACCTAAGGGGTGATTTCTGTCCTTTTAATGCAGTTCATCTTGAATCTGCGGAGGTGGAGCTAAAACTGCACAACAGAGATTTAGACACCTGCAGGAAGTACAAACACCAGCTGCTAGTCCTAAACCCACAACAACCATCTCATTTGATTTCTTTCTTTAATGAAATTTTTTTGCATTAAAGATGTGAATAAAACTGTGGAATGGTGCCTCCATTAAAACAGGATCAACGGATGATTTTGATCCTGCAAAGAGAAACTTTAACTTTAAATTTCAGCTCAGTGAAGAACTTCCACTGAGTTGTACAAGAATTGTGCTTCAAATAAAGATTTTGATATTGACCAGATTACAAGTGAACCATCTTAAGTAAACCTGTAAAACTGTGGGAATGAAAAAAAAACAAACAAAAAAAACCAAAAAGAAATTGGTGCACCAGTGTGACCACAGCAAAATGTTCGTGTAGAGCCTTGATGCAGAGCCTGTGCATGCTGCAGGTAGCGTTCTGTGGCTTGTGGCATTTGCAGAACATGACAGACATTTCTCTCTCAGAGATGAATCTAGGTTCAATACGACACAAGAAATATCAAGGCTGCAGCCTTAATAAGTAAACTTCACGAAAGCTTTAGTTTTTTTCCCCCTTTTTTAAAAGGTAAAGCAGAGTCTATTATGTTTTCTTATGTAGTGAAACGGTTTCCGTTTTTTCCTTATTTTGAATATAAACTTGAACCCATTTGGTTAATTTTTAATAAACCAACAAAGTCTTGGAGAACTGCAAAATATAAGGAAACAAATACCTGAGATTTATCGTTTTTAGTTTTAGTGAACAGAAAATTAACTCTAAAAGGAAGACAACAGCGGTCAGTCGGGTAGACGGGAAAATACGTCACTCCTCCGTCTGTTTCTGTCACTGCAAAGAACTGCCTCCAGCTGAAAACTCGAGGCGTTCACCTCATGGTGGCGTCGTTTCTTACCTGGGTGATCTGCTCTATGTCTCGCAGAAAGATCTGCTGATTGCGGGAGACCGAGGTCGTGCGGTGGTAATCCACCAGCTCGTTGAGGGAGTTGAACTTCACTACCCAGAGGAAATACTTTCCAGCTCCGTCACGGAGGACCTTGAAATGCTGCACATCATTTCCAAACCTGAATAAGAGAAAAGCTGGATGAACATAGAAGCTTGAAAATATTCAAGCTACTCATAAATGGACCTCCTACAGCGGTATTTAGAGTAGATAGATGTACAGCAGGTGGAGCAGGACGCTCACAGCGTCCTACAGAATGCTGTCTGGTTTAACTGTCTGAAAAAGTTATTAATTACCTTGAGGTATTTATGCTTTCAGTGCTAAAAGAGTGATAAGAGGAAACGAGCAAACAGAAGAACTACAGAGCTAAAGATAAAAGAGCTCTGCTGTAAAGGAAAGCATCTTTGCTGCAGGCTATAAGCTTCCATTCTCCATGTGACTCGTATCATCCAATCGTACGAGGAGAACATAAAGCTGAGTTCAGGGAAAACTGAAGCTGACTCAGATGTGTGACGTCCGACTGCTTCTACTCACTTCACAGAGAGGGAGAAGTCTCCTGGTGCGCTCTCGCTCTCTCTGATGAGAAACGCCCCGTCGTGCCTCTGTTTGTTTAGCATCTCCTCTGCTTTGGCTCGAGGAATCTTCCCAAAGAACCACCTGCAGGAGCAAAAAAACGACACGGTGAAATGTGAGCCGACTGATGTCATCCGAAGTAGTAGAAAGTTGAGGGCAAACAAAAGATTGGGCCGCAGGTCAAGCGTGTCTGAAGAAAAAAAAACACAGGCGGCAAACAGTTCATCACACGGTGTGACGTAAAAGGTGTGAAGCGATACCTGGCAGTGTAAACCAAAGACTGAAATAACTTTTTTGAGATAAAATTAAGGAGGAGATGTTCAAACAGGAAATCTGAGTAATCAGCCTCATCTATGTTCAGTTTAATTTCCGTTAGCCTTTATTGGGCCTAATGTCAGAGCAGATGAAGGTGCTACAGGTGCTTCCTTTAACACAGAGCGCTCTTCTACGCAGTGACTCCGTTTTTTTTGTCCGTTTGTCGGCTCCAGCCCCCTAAAAACGTCCAGTCATGCTTAGTATGAAGGATTCCTGCAAAGTTAGTCTGAAGCAATTAGCTGCTTCCTGAGAAGATAAGCTGTTACCTAATGCCATTATAAATAAACTAACTTTATATCTTTATTTTTAATTGGATAGACTTGGATATATAAACATGTTTTTTTTAAAGCGCTTTAAGGAGATATTTGTCATAAGTTGGTATTCCATGAATAAACTGAGCTGATGTGGTCACTCCCCGCCTTCCACCAGCATGAATTGTGCAGCTCTGATTGAAGTATATCTGGAAAAGCCGAGGCATTTAGCAGCACCGACTGGTTCAGTGAAGACGACTGTCCTTCAACACACCCACATCTTGGCTGCTTATGTAACAACAAGGAAAAAGCAACTCTAACTTTTATAGATTCCCAGAATTAAATAAAAGATAAGTCACAGGTTTCAAAGTTCAGGCAATAAAAATCATAAGTTTAAAACATGTAGGAAAAAAAAAAAGTTTTTATCTGCTTATAGATTCATCACAAACTATGCTAAATTTTTACACTTGAGTGATGAATTAAAGAACTTAACTGAAATAAACTCTTAATCCAATTTGCATCTCAGCTCAGCAGGACAGAACGTCTGTTTCCCTGTTAGATCAACCCGATTAAAAAGAAAAGAGGAAAAGTGGAACTTCCAAATGCAACATACAGGTCTACAGTTATGAAAATGGGTAGTGTGTACTTATGATCACAAACACATGCGTCGTTGTTAAACAGGGTCAACGATCTGTCTCCAAACAGACATGACTGACTGGCTGCTGAACCAGGCTATTGTCTGTAACTTAGCAAAGCAGTGTGGGCATGTCTGCTGGGACCCTTAGAGGCTCAGCACTTTTGGACTAGATCGTGTATCTAACAGCAAAAGTATGCTGCATTAATGATACAAAGAATAATAATGATAATGGGAAATTCAACAGAATCAGTCCTTTTTAAATCCTCTAACGCTACATTCATACTGCCCCTGGCAGGAGCAGCTAAAACGTGCGTGCTGCTTCATTTTTTCTGCTTGTACAACTTTAGTTCTGACGCGCAGCTGAAGCATCTTTGCTGCTCTGGCTGCGCAGTGGAAAAGTGGGTCTGATGCGCGTTGGGCGGAGCTACTCTACCCTTTCTTTGCCTGTAACAATAGCAGCTATATTCGCTGTGATCAGTGGGTAAAAAACAGTTTTATGTTTTTAAATGGGAAAATCCACCTGAAAACTTCATCTGTGCTGTCAGTTCGTCCAGATTACCATCCTGCCTTCAAATATTATTTCGCTGTCGACCCCCGTACACCGACGGTGCTCTGTCGTGAGGAATGCGCCTCTTCGCGGCGGCTGGAAGGTGTTTTTCACGTACGTAATCCAAACTGCAGGCACCAGGATAATAAAATCGAATAGGTTTTGCCAGCAGGTTTCGACATTTTAAATGAATTTAGGCGTTAAGTGTTTCAGAGGAGCCATCACAGCGATAAGCATCAGCAGCGCTGTGTTCGTCTCCCTGCCAGCTCCCAGATCAGCTTCTTTGATATGTAAAAAGTAAAATTTTTTCCAACTCCAGCAGCTGCTGCTTCTGAAGCGCCTTGTGCGCGTCAGGTTCTCAGAAGCTCATGACGCGCTGCTTCAACTGCTCAAAACGACCTTTTGCTGTGCCAAGATGCCAACCATTGTCTTTGCATGGAAACTAGCTGCTCTGCTGCCTCTGCTGCTTGCGGTGTGAACTTAGCATAATTCAGATTCATACTTTGACCCCAACTGTATCTCTGAAGGGGAGATGTGCACAGCTGGTACAGATGTGCGCTAAAAGATTTGCAGCTGTAAATGCACCAAAAGGTTGGGAATACAAACACACAAACTTTTTTCGTTTTTCATAACAGTATAAAAAAAAAAAAAAAAAAAAAATACTAAAGTTTTTTTCTGTGAGCAGGCGTTCAAGAGACACACTGGTTTTAAACAGCTATAGTTTCTGAACCATTACAGTTTTAAGACATGCGTGTTAAAGCCCCCTTAAAAAAAAAAAAAAAAAGTAAAAAGTCTACATTTTGGGGTGAAGTCCCCCCCAAACACCCCTCCGTTCCCTGTTATTCTAATATTTACAGAAAGAATCCTTGGAGAGTTAAAGGCTGAAATCTAAAGGATGCCTCACAATACAGTTAATAAGGCAATGAAATGGGAGAGTTAGGTTAGCATGCTAAAAGTCTAGAGCTAAAAATCTACAGCTTCTAATCACAACAGAGGCTAAATAATCAAGGTCAGCTGCTCATTCAGCTAGATTTGTTTCAAGTGTTACTAGATGAGAGAGGTGATAGTATTGTATGGAATAAACAACGCATTTTTCTGTAGCAGCTTCTACCAACCATGATTAATCCATGTTGAGCTGTAGTCTTTAGCCATTGAGCAGATCTTTACATTCCTTTTGTCTTTAAGCTAAAACGGTCTTTATTAGGGGATTTGTCTATTTATTTTCTTAAATGTCTTTAGTTGCAAATGTATTTTTCCTTTCCTGTCAGGCTTTTATAAAACTCCCAGCTGGGTAGAATACAGATAAAACAATACATTGACGGCAGGCTTTTAGCTAGCAATGTGTATGGTCGTATATTGTACAGCCTTTACCAAAAAAAAAAAAAATAATAATAATAATTTTAAATTTCATAAGCGGCAGAGGCTGGATTTTGAAAAATTTAAATTTTGCTGCCACATCATCCAATCAGAGAAGTTGATCTGGGAGCTGGCGGGGAGACGGACGGCTCTCCTGATGCAGATTGCAATGACTACATCATTTGATCTCTGGTGTTTTATATACATAAAGACAGGTTAGTTAATTCGTAATCTGATCTTTTTTGGGATCATTTTTTATTTTTTGTTTTAAATGTTGGTGTAAATACTGTGCTCCTTTTGACCAATTCCTAGCTGTAATACACCCTAAATACATTTGCAGAGCACCTGGGATTCACACTGTAGAGGCTCATTCCAACTGGAGATGAAGGCCAAGAATATCTTGAGAAACCAACAGATCTGAGAGATTTATTGCGATACTAAATGGTCCAAGGTTACTTTAAGAAAAAGTGAACCAAGGCTCTTCTTACTGTAGATACAAACGATGGTAGTAAGAATATTATGTATAATGTGTTGAATAGAATAGCCTACAAGCATCAGAGAAGAGAGGGAAATGAAACCAAGAGATACGCCCAGTAGAGTGAGAACAATCCTCCAAAGAGTTACTTCTGACTGCGCCGCAGCAATGATGCAGTGAGGTCAATATTCAATTCAATCTAAGAGGCTCTGAGCACGTTATTAAAGAGAGAGGTAATCTGGCACCCAAAGCGGGTCTAGTGGGAAAGGTTTTCAACGATCCTGCCAGGTTCATCTTAAGAGGTTGTTTACAAACAACACCCCACATGCAACCGGTTCCTAGTTCAGAAATATTTTGCTTTTATGAACATTTGATGTTTTAATCTAGTGCAGATCATGTGCACTAACAAATACAACACTAATATTGCACAAAATTCAAGATTAAATAAACAACAAAGACCAGTGTAAGGATATCTGACCAATCTTAGATCTAGAGGATGTTGCATGTGATGCCCAAAAGCTGCAAGAATACAGTCTATTAGGTTCAGCAAGAAAGTGAGATGGAAGCAGCAAACCGCACTGGTTTAGCTCCACGTGTTGATACTATTGCTTACATGATTCATGTGTTATATTAAAATTCATCAACTTGTATTTAAAAGAAAAAAAAGGGCAAAAAGGTCTATTAACATGCTGCGTTCAGTCCACAGTTGCACGTTAGGAGTATCTGATTTACATGCAAAGTCAATGATGTTGCGCCTCAATGGGCTTCAAGACGTCTCGCTGAGGTGTCACGCACATCTTGCGCTGTGTGTTTTAGGTTTCTACGCATTTTACACTGAGGTTTTGGATAATGATAAAAAAAAATTGTAACTTTTGTGCCAAACAAGAACAGAATACCCAAGTAGGACCCTAATCCTGAGGAGCTGACTGCAGGTGAAGTTTTCAGGTGGAAATTTTGGCTCAAAAACGTGTTAAAACAAATTTTTTCCCAAATGAAAGCAAATGAGGCAAAGTCACACTAGAGTGCTGGGAAAGAATAGTCCAGTATTAAGAGCATCTGACTTTAAATTGCACAAGCTTCCAAGCTGAGAAATTGGGAGGCCTTTTGATGCTTAAAACATTTTCAATATAAACGCAGCAGCAGAAAAAGCCCTCCTGATCAGCAGGAGTAAATAAGTTAGCTCACACTTTGTTATATTTAACCAGGAAGGGATAATTTCTTATCATATATATATATATATATATATATATATATATATATATATATATATATATATATATATATATATATATATATATATATATAATTAAGTGACAATTTCTTTAAAACACACAATAAACCAAACTGCTGCGTTTAACTGAAGTCTAATAGAACATCAAACTCTATAAAGAGTGATAAAAAGACCCAAAAAAAAAATCACCATTCAGATCAGTTTAATCAAAAATGAACAATGCCAGACACAACCCAATAAAAGCAAACACTTTTTCCTCCATTTCTCTCAATCATTTAGCTTTCAGCTTCAAAGGACTAATTAGGCCAGAAAGCAGGGCTGGGCTTTATGTTTTCCACATGGGGACTTACTGTGGTTCCAAATGCATCAATCAGCCACATCCCTCCCTAAACGCTTTAAAAATAATCCCTTTAAAGGTGAGAAGCAAACTTATGGTGACAAAGGAACAAATTAAGCTGCATTCAGAGTCGGGTGTTAAATGCATAAATCTAGAAACTAAACAAAAGCATCTGGTTTTTGCTGAGTCATCAGTGGCGGTTATGGGGTCAGCTTTTAGTCACTGCAGTCGCTCAGGATGTTGAGAGCTACAGCTCAGCTGATAAATGGATTTTTAAAGTAGCCATAGGAGAGTCAGAAAGCTCAGAGGGTTTGGGACGGTGATACACAGACTTAGGGAAACATCAAGACACCAAACAGCTGGTTATCCCTGTGTGGCTGATAAAGGAGGCTAGTTATGCCTTTAGTTTAAAAGGAAAAGCCCGGTAATATTCAGAATTCAAACTTCTAAAGTACTTAACATATAAAATGATTACACACTGTTCAATAAATGATAAGTGTTTTTAATTAAGAGTAACTTTTATTTGAATGTGCTTCATTGAGACATCCATGTTTGTCAGAGAGCACTACTGCCACCTATCGGTTTGTGACGTCACGGTGCAGTATTGGCTGTTGAGCAAGTCCCAGTGCTGTGTCTGGTGTTTGCACAACGTGCCATTATCCAAGTCATCTTGAAATCATTCTTCTTCAAAATGTTGGCTACATATTACGTGTTTTTTCTCAGAAAGAATCAAACTCCTCTTCAAGTTGGCAATCTAACGACGAACCAGTCCGTGGAGGACCATGAATCGGAAAGGTGAAATATATTTTTTTCACTTTTACCCGATGTATTCCAACATCAAACTGCCATGCATGTGGGCATTGTCAGTTTAACTATAGCTCTGGTGAATTTCAATGGTGAAGTCCTCTCGAAATCACAATAATTGTGGTTGATTACAGATGTGTCTAGTAGTTCCCATTGATTTAGCTTGCAAAGTGGGGAGAACGGCGCTAGGCTTACTGCACCATGACGTCACTGCCGCAAGAAGTCAGGAGTGAGGTGTTATTATATTAGGGCAAAAATGGCTGCTCCCAGACTCTGATAGCCACGAAAATGATTATTTTCACTTTTTTTACTGATTAACACAAAATTTATTTAATCACCCCAAATCTATTAGTTTTAGGTATCAATGATGACCCATTGGTTATTCCTCGCTGACCGGACTTTTCCTTTAAAAAGAAAAACATAGAACCTAAGAAATTAACGCTGTTCACAAGAATATTTGTGATCTGATCTCTGTGCTGCCAATTTAAACTTAGTCCTCATCTGAAGCATTTCTCATAATAGTCAAACATCTTAAATATTAATCTTTCAAAGTTTCTGCTCTTAAAATTTCAAACTTAAAACCAGAGATTTTTCCAATGTGTAGAGGCAGTGTTAGGTTACATTGTTAGCCACCCCATTAAAAGATTAAACTTAAAAAGTCAGATTCTGTACTTACGGATGGGCTTTCATCTCTATGTAATTCTTGGGAATGAATCCGTCTTTTCCGTTTAGTTCTGCCTTGTACCAGTTCTGATCACACTCTTCATTTAACACCTGGAAGCAGAAGAAAAAAAGAACATGTCAGTCGATCTATGCCGAAGAACACACACACATGCAAAAAAATGCATAAATCATCTTTTGTGTACATAAACACATAGTTACATTTCCAACAAACATGCTATATGCCAAAGAAGCCATGAAAGGGATAAGGCATAGAAATGTATTTTAAAAAAGCAATGGTCAAAGTACAATTGGCTAACATGACACAGGCAGAACAGATCAGTACATGAGCCATTCTGTGTGCGGAACTGACGAAGAAGACTTCCTCCAGATGATCAACTAAAGGCTGCATTTTATAATCTCAATTAAGTGGAAGAAAATACAGAACCTTTTAATATTAGAACGACAAGCTATGCATGGAATGTAAATATTGATTGTTTATCGAAAAACGCTATAGTTTTTGCATTTCTTTACAAGTGGGGGAGTTAAAAAAAAACCCAGTAGAGTTGTAAAGCCTTGATAATAAACTATTTTTTCATCCATCGTCTGTTAAGCTGGAGCCAAGAGACGGCAGATTCAAGCTACAATTCCTAGAAACTGCATATCAAGTCCAGCCTAAAGGATTCTCCTGGACAACAATGACATTAAAGTTTACACCACAACTCAGTAGATGTTCTGCATCTGCTCCTGTTAACTCTATGGGATTTCCCCCCCAGAGTTGTTCAGCTTTCAGGGTCTTGTATTTTTGATAGTGTGTGTATTCCTACACATTTTCCTTTTAATTCTATAATATTCAGGATATTTTCTTTTAGAAAGGAAAGCTTAAATCGATAGTTTGGTTGTTAGACGGTACAATGTAGGAAAAAAAATCATATAAAGCTATTTAATTGTCCAACGAGAGCTACTGCTTGCTATGATGGACGTTATAAAAGCGTTAGGTGGATTATTCTGATTGAAGAGCTTTTCTTTTTTTTAATCACAGCAGATGTTTAACATCTGTTCATGCAAAAGGTTAAACTATAAACATACTGTGAAATGCCTTGTATAATAAAGGAAAGAAAGCATCCATTAGATAGAAGTATTTTCTCTTTCTATTGCCTCTTAAATGTATAATCTGCAGTGTGCCAATCCCAGGACAGCTGTCTGATTGGTCCGTGGACTATCGGAGTGACTCGGGTCTATTTGCTCCTGACCTTTCAGGATGCCAGCTGTTCCGGGTTTCCCCAGCTGTTAGTTCTGCATAAGACCAGCATTACAGGATGAGGGAGCGGCCTTGGACCAGAATCAAAAGTGGTTCATAATCAGAAGC
The DNA here is from genome assembly GCF_000732505.1 of Cyprinodon variegatus. Classification (NCBI taxonomy): domain Eukaryota; kingdom Metazoa; phylum Chordata; class Actinopteri; order Cyprinodontiformes; family Cyprinodontidae; genus Cyprinodon; species Cyprinodon variegatus. The sequence goes on from NW_015150860.1 coordinate 155,652, forward strand.
GGCCAAAGTACATGTGGCCATATGTACACTTGAGTTTGGGAATTTAGAGGCACAGGAAAAAAACTGCATTAGAATGAAAGATGAAACTTCTCTAATATAAAAGTAAATATGTTGATAAGAAATGTAGGTTATCGATTATTTCATTGATCTAATGTTGACTGATCTTATCTATCCAATAGCAGTAATTTCCTTAAAAAATAGAATTTTTCTTGCATCAAGAGAATCTTTCCATAACATGTAGGGCTAAACGTGTTTTTTAATATACGCCGTAAATTTTTTTTTTTAATTATTTAAACATTATTTAAACTATTTATAATACTATAATAGTAATTTTTTTAAAAGAGAGGTTATAAATATAAAAAACATTAAATCAACAATAGTAAATCAATTATTGTCAACATTCCTAAAGTTGATCTATGCAGCAAAGTTCAAGACAAAACAAACAAAAAAAAACCCAAAACAAACAAACATAAAAACAGAACAAATCCCTATTGCAAATATTTCCTCAAAATCTAATGGCATTAATACCAAATACTTTCATCCTATTTTAGTACTGAAACAAAACCACAAAAAACAAAAAGGCAGACACCCTGTCTACTTTTAAGGCTAGGCTTAAAACTTTCCTTTTTGATAAAGCTTATAGTTAGAGTGGCTCGGGTTATCCTGAGCTATCTCTATAGTTATGCTGCTATAGGCTTAGACTTCTGGAGGACATAGGGACCCCCATTTTATCATTCCATCTCTATTCTCCCACTCTGCAGAATCTGTTAGTTCAATCTCTAACATTATGCTCTCTCTGCTTATTCCTCATAGTAGCTTCATCTGGTCTGTTCCTGTATGGCTGTGACTCCATCCTGGAGAGAAATACCAGCTGTGCTGCTGCCATCAACACCTTTGTTTATAGATGTTGGAGATTGGCCTGTCTTTCAGAGTAGTCCTGTTTCTCTGACTGTGACTGGTTGGATGTGCCCTCCTCATCCTCTGACATTGTAACTGGCTCGGAGCTCATTTGCCTGGCTGTGCGTTTCCTGGACGAGGTCCCTTTTACAGCTGCCTTTTGTATCTCAGCTTCTTTCTATCTCTGCTTCTGTCCTCTTGAACCCCAGTTGGCTTCGGGAGATGGCCCCTCTCACCGAGCCTGGTTCTGCTAGAGGTTTCTTCCAGTTAAAAGTGAGTTTTTCCACTCCACTGTTGCTACAAGCATGCCTAATGTGAGGGATTGCCTTTGAGTTGATGAGTCGATGCAATCAACTGTTTTTCCTTAGATAGAAAACTTTTCCTCAATTTGACTGTATGATCTGGTGAACTGTAAAGTGCCTTGAGATGACATGTGTTGTGAATTGGGGCT
>NW_015150860.1:160464-228635 GCF_000732505.1 Cyprinodon variegatus
TAGGCTTAAAACTTTCCTTTTTGATAAAGCTTATAGTTAGAGTGGCTCGGGTTATCCTGAGCTATCTCTATAGTTATGCTGCTATAGGCTTAGACTTCTGGAGGACATAGGGACCCCCATTTTATCATTCCATCTCTATTCTCCCACTCTGCAGAATCTGTTAGTTCAATCTCTAACATTATGCTCTCTCTGCTTGTTCCTCATAGTAGCTTCATCTGGTCTGTTCCTGTATGGCTGTGACTCCATCCTGGAAAGAAATACCAGCTGTACTGCTGCCATCAACACCTTTGTTTATAGATGTTGGAGATTGGCCTGTCTTTCAGAGTAGTCCTGTTTCTCTGACTGTGACTGGTTGGATGTGCCCTCCTCATCCTCTGACATTGTAACTGGCTCGGAGCTCATTTGCCTGGCTGTGCGTTTCCTGGACGAGGTCCCTTTTACAGCTGCCTTTTGTATCTCAGCTTCTTTCTATCTCTGCTTCTGTCCTCTTGAACCCCAGTTGGCTTCGGGAGATGGCCCCTCTCACCGAGCCTGGTTCTGCTAGAGGTTTCTTCCAGTTAAAAGTGAGTTTTTCCACTCCACTGTTGCTACAAGCATGCCTTAAGTGAGGGATTGCCTTTGAGCCAAAGAGTCGATGCAATCAACCGTTTTTCCTTAGATAGAAAACTTTTCCTCAATTTGACTGTATGATCTGGTGAACTGTAAAGTGCCTTGAGATGACATGTGTTGTGAATTGGGGCTATATAAATAAACTAAATTGAAAAAACACAACAGAACATATGGGGATCAGAAATTGAATGCAGCTGTAAGACTGGTACATGTTCTTTGTGTGAATTGGTAAGACTCTTGAGAATAGAATCCTATTTTATCAGAAACATACATTTTTTTAACTAAAACAATCAAGTACCATCCCGTTTGCTGATTGGTCAGGCGGTGTAGGTTCAAATATATCATTGGGGTATTTAATTTTTTTCTGGATTGTACTTTTCATTTAAATGCAACCTATATAGTGATTTGTAAATGACGATAAGGTCTAAAATAAAGTGTGTTCCTCTTCTTCAAGTCTTGCTGAACACACACACTTAGCTGTTTATTCTTTAGCCACAGAATTTTCCATGTAGGAAATTTATCAGATAAAAAACAGAAAAAAGTGATCTGCGTATGCTGACGTACAGTTAAGCTCATGTTTGAGCTAGTACAGTGCCCTGAGCGCACAGTCACGAGCATCATGTGATGCTCCGAGTGACTGGCTGGCTTAAGCTATGAATGCTGAAGTGAAACTAATCCAAAGAATCAGGCTCATCGTAAAGTCCAGCTTTCCTGTGAGGGGTTGGGGAGTGGGGGACAGATAAGGTGGTCTTCCATAACATTTCAATAAACTAAGTTGTAGATTCCAAGGTGTGCAGTAAAAAAAATGATTCTCAAATTTCTGGTAGGACAGTGGATCTTAAGGGAGGCCTTTAAATAAAACAAATGATATCATCGTCACTACAGGAGGCTTGAAACAACCACCATTAAGTATATTTGTACAGTAACCACAGCAACACACTGCAGACCTAATCACTCAGAATATATGACATAGCTGCTAAAGCCTTTATTGAAATCACTGCTCTGGCTTTTTTTTTTTTTTTTTAAACATTATGCTGTTTCCTGTAGGGCTAAGCCAGTACTGGCATAGTTCCTCTGTTTTGAAAGGACGTGTTAATACACATTTCAGAGCAGTTCTATCTAAGAGCTGTTCCGCTCAAACTTGAAGATGGTAAACTTGAATGTTGTGTTTCATTTGCCGTCCAAGGAGCTCTTTCTCCTACCCTTTGTGTTGTGATTATATTAAAAGCAGCCTGTATGTGAGCACAGCATGCATGGGAGGTCATATGACAGGGAGCCGCCGCCAGTGTCATTGCAAAGGTTTGCTGGTAAAGGGAAAACCCAGTTTTGCCCAAAATACAGTCTGCTTGCTGTGCACAGAAAATAGGCTATAATTGCTAAAAGCTGACTGTGCATAAAGCAACCAGGCTGCTCACTGGGGACTCAGCTGAAAAGATCAGTCCACTCACAGCTGGTATCTGAGCTCGGGTTTGGACAGGGACGACCATACAGATCACCTCAAATCCATTTTACCAGACAACATTAGTGGTTTTGTAAATTGTAGAGGAACAAACCATTTACTGGTAATAGTAATTGCAGTGCTTCTGTTTCTAAGAACCAGCTTTTAAAAAACTTTGACTAAAGGGGGAAAAAAAACAAAAAAACCCAAAACAACCCAGAAATATTTGCTTGCTTGGCAATTTTTCAAGCGATCAAGACGGCAACTGCATTTCCTTTTCCCTAAGTGAATATTAAAAGCCCAAAAAGAAACATTGATCTGCTCCGATTTTTTCCAGTCTTTTTAATCTGGCTGAGGCACAATAGCTGTAAGAGTTTCAGTTTGACAGGGTAAAGTCTAGGCTAGGGATTATCTCCTCCACAGCTGCCACTGTCCTCTTCCTCCTCCCCCTACCTTCCCCATAAGCATGCAATCTAAAAATAATATAGAACTTCTAGCCACAAACCCATGTGCGACAGTCAGCTATGAATACGTGGCACATCCTACTCAACTATGGTACTTGTAGGTCTGAAAGTTTTTGTGAAATGACTGATTTACTGATTTTCTGATGGAAGGTTATTTGCTTGATCTTTCTCATAATGATTAAACAAAGGAAGATTGTGTGTAATAAAAAAAAATAAAAAAAATGCTGCACAAAATTATTTCTACCTTTGTCCAACGGCAAGATCAGTAACCCTTCTATGGCTGTTGTAGTTTACCTTACCATAGAGCTGTGTTTAATCTCTCTACAGCAGAGTTAAAGCAGTTGCATTTGTTTAGATTTTAGCAGGATACAACTGCTAAGTAAAAGGCCATTACAATAAATCTATATTTGCCCTTTCTGACAGCCTTAAGCAACAGTTAAACAATGGCAGCAATAAAGACTGCCCAGAAGAGCTTAGATCTGACGTATACATGGACCCACCAACTTAATCCTATCATATTGTAACTTTAAGTAGTGAGAAAGATGGACTCTTGCAGAGACAGGAAAAAATAGCTGTTATAAAACCCACATCGGTATAACTGTATAGGACTGATTTAAATTAGTAGTGCGGGATTACCTTGAGTATGAATTAATCTGACTTTGTAGCAGGTCAGACAAACATTGAGACGGGTGAGCTAAACGCTCCACCAGAGTCTTCAGATCCTAAGACTATTGCATCCCAACACAGACCTGTCAGAAGTTCCCCATGTTCTAATGTCTGTACACCAGAAAGCAGCTTCAGTGAACATAAAGCAGAGCTTGTTCATTCAGTTAAAAAAATTTAACAGTTTGATGTGTGAAAAATGTACTCATCTTTTAAATTAGATATAAAAAAACAAACAAGAAATATTAAATAATTTTCAGTCATGCAACATTAACTTTACTTTTTCATGACATTTTAAATATCCCTTTTTAACAGACTCCAGGACAAAAAAAGGGGGCCGTGTAATTGGCCGATACATTAGCAAGACTTTTGAAATCAAGTATAATTGTCACCAGTCAGTAGGGGTGGGAGTTGCTAGTCATGATAAATATTTAGATTTATCATCTAAACAATAAATTAGAATAAAAAATTATTTAAAAAACTATAGAAACTGAATTGTCTAAATTTTAATTTTCACTACCAGCCCTACCTGTTAAATTAATATAACAGTATCTTCCTACTTAGTGTTCCAACACCGGCTGCATCCCCCATTTTTGCAGCTTCTCCAGTTGTGCTAAAATGTATTTCCAACCGGGCCAAAATTTCAGCCTCATCGTGCGTCCTGTGATGTGTTGTATACAGGGGGTAATGAGGAGGGGGGGGATCAGCCTCTTGCGACCACCTACCAATCAGGAATCGTAAGGTCGGGAGAAAAATCAAAAATGTCTGAAATTCAGTTGGCCCTCTTGAGGTTTCGTGGGCAAATTTTGCTGTTGAAGCAGAGTTACAAGCGTCTACGAGCTTATTTACATGAACCTCACCAACTGAGCGTGTGCAAACGAGGGAGTTCTTCTTCTTACAGACTGACAAGTCCAACAAGCGCCATCTATCATCTCTAAGTCCGACTTGTGGGTTTTGGAGGTGCAGTGTGAGCAGGTAGATCGCATCAGAGCATTGGGACATACAGAGTAAGAACATACATCATGAGCTGAGAACCTTCAAACGCTGCGATTTCATTATTGAATTTAGTACAACGATTGAAAATATTGTACAGCATATGCCCGGCCTTAAGCCTGATTCGCAGGCGCTTCAATCACATGACCTGGCTCCCACTCACTGATTGGTTATTGGTGGGATCAGGTGTATGATGGTGAAAACTTGATACGGAGTGAGAGGAAAACAAAAATAAAAAAAACTGAATATTGAAAATATTAAAAATATAAAAGGGCAGCATTGATTAGGGAATCAAATCCAGGAGCTCAACCCAATAATGAATTAAAACAAAACTAAGAAAATAAATAAAAAACCTCCAACTTAAAGTTCCAGATTAAAACTCGGAGGGAACTTTTAGGCTTTTTAAAGTTAAATAATATTTGACCAATTACAAATCAAAAGCCACGCCTGAAGGCTCAGAAGGAAAGAATAGGTATACGCTTTAAGTTCTCAACAAAACAGTTGTCAGAACTTAGGAAAAACGTTAACAGTTGTTAGATACCATAAAATGTAACTTCTTTTAAATTTAGTGAAATTGTTATTTTGGGTCTTAAAAAGCTAAATATATGGACGCTTAATAACTGTCATCCACCATTTCTGTCCCAGCTGACCAATCCTGGTTGACCTGCAAGAACTCATGGGAAATGGATCATCATGTAGGACATTCCCCGATCCCGCGATGCAGTCTAATGGCACGTTTGCTCCAGCTGCGAGTATCCTATTACCACCGTAGAATGGGGACGAGTGAGCTTTCTGAATTACAGAGGTGCTGCACTTAACAATAAGCTAATCAGCTGTTCTACACAACATGCAAAACCAAACCACCATTAAACAGCAAAAGGAGAGTGTCTCAACCTCCGGCCATCAATGAGTCGATTGAAAACCAACATGTTTCCAAAAGAGCAGAGTGAGGAATGACGGGTGGAACCAAGCTGGGTCGGTCAGACCACTGGAAAAGATTTAAACCAAATACGATTACAGTACCAATAATAAAACTTAAATTCTCTCCAAGTAAGAAAAACCACAACAAATTAAAATGGAGGGATTAAGACTCTAAACACATTTTCCTTCACCTTCAGTGTGGTTGTATTTCAGATGCTAAAATTCCCAACAGAGGGCTTTGAAGATGCTTTCTTCTTCACTGCATGTTAACAGAGATGACATGTAAACACAGAGCCAGAGTCATCCAAACAGCATGTTTTATTTTCAGTTATTTCTTTAATCTCTGCTCTTGGCTCATGTGAAGAGAAAAACGATCAAATGTTTCTGCTGATATTTGTTGAAACTATTCTTTAAGACAAAAACCACCATGGTGGTACTAGATACATGTCCACATTTAAAGGCAATGAATCAATGAAGAATAAAAATGGAAATAGGAATTTCATCTTCAAGTTATTAAACTACAGTGGCTAAAATGTTGCAGCCTGAGCAGGTAGGAGTGAATATCTTTAAGTTAAAGGTGATCATGTGGAGTCAAACTAAACTCAGACCAGCCATGGAGGCTGACCTAAAGTATGTAGCTAAGCTTAGCATAGTTATTTCCTTTTTTTTTTTTAAACATTAAACTTTGTCAGGAACAGGAACTATTTGCTTGAAAAATAAAATGAATAATAATAAAAAAAAAAACATCTAAAAACGGGGAGAAAAGCCAAAATGAGCACAATGAACCAGAAAAAACACTGAATGAACAGCAAAGATCATCTCTCCCTCTTTTCCATTTGTGTATAAACTGATCAAGTGTTGTCTATGATGTATGCTGAATGGGCATTATTCTCAGAGCTGTCAGCAAACAAAAAACACCACTGACACACATACACACACTAGGACTGTCTGAATAGTGGGTGTTTTATTTGCTACTGCTGGAGATTGTAAAACGCCTATGACCTAACTGTAATTTATACATTGTTAGTCGACCAATTTCAACTGCAGCTTGCTCGTTAAAATACAAGACACAGTTAGTATCAAAGATAGCAGTGGAAGGAATTGAGTAAAACAACATCTGTAAATGTGTGTAGCGTCCTTAAAATCTCATCGTAATGAAATTACAACACATGCAGGAAAACACAGTAATGAAAGCGGCGTCATTTCCTTATACGCATCATCGTATTATCCTTCTACAGGATTACATTTTTAGGAATTTCTAAGAAGTGATCAAAATACAAAACTTGCATAGCCTAAACTAAAAAATTAAAATATGACGCTAGTTTGAAAATGTTCAGCTAAAAGGCAGAGAAAAGTTTCTTAGTATTACAGCTTGTGATATAGCAGCAGTCGAAAAGGTGTCATCTACAAGATCCAATTAAAGATGCATCTCTGGTTCTCTGAAGGCTAACCTACTGCCGATAGAACTAAAAAGATGATTGGCTGATAAACTGATTGTATTGAATAAGCAAATTTTGGGGAAAAAAGAAACATCTCCCACTTGTTTTTTTGCTTTTATTTTGTTGCACTTTGATTTTTGGTCACTCTCAGAAGGGATAACTAAAATAAAAGCAACATTAAAAAGTAAAAGTAGAACACACACACACACACCCTAAACTACTTTTTAACTGTTAAGCTTTTCACTCAAACAGCCAACTGCTTAGGAGGGCAGTTTTAACTTTGGATTAAAGGATGAATCTGCTGGAGCCAAGAATTAACAGTGCTACCTCAGCTGAACTCATGCAAATAAAAATGGACTGAACTAAAAAAAAACAACAATGTTTAGATACCTGAATTTTGTTAGTGTGATCATGATTGGGCTTTACATCAACATTTAAAATGAATAATAGAATAAGGCATCATTTTCTATTACTGTTCAGTCATCTGACAACTTCCCCAAATATAAGAAAAAAGATGAAGCATTTTATCTCAAAATGTCAGTAGATCAAAAGCAATTTATATATTTCATCAAACTATGGTAATCTTAACCTAAATACAACAATGACGTGTAATCGCAGAAGTGAGAGCAGAGACCCCTTTAATAGCTTCACACCTTTAGTGACTTACACCCACAACAGCGCACCATCGAGCAAGTGATGACCGTGGGATTAAGCATTAGTGTGCCGATTTAAAACAACCTAAAGGGTTTATAATGAATGTAGAGACATATTTTTAAAAAAAGAAGAAAAAAAAAAAAAGCTGTGAAGAGCCTGACCCCGGACGATGAGTTTTATACAAAAACACAAACAGTAAAATTATCATCTATAAAAATAAAAGAGATTCTCAACTGTATTATAAAACTAATAATTGATTAGGATAACTGCAACAGTAAAAAAAAAAAAAAAAGCAAATTAAGCTTCCAAAAACCATCTTAATTAAATGAAAGCCAACGACCCTCCAGGTGTTCAGCAACCTTTTTTTTTGTGCAGGCAATAAACAGCAATTCCCATTTCGCTTAACACAAGTTTGACATGAGGTCACCTTTAGTAGCAAGGGGAGAAATGGTGAACTTTGTACAACTGAGGACTAGCAAAACTACAGCTATGTCTCGGACCTTAAACTGACAATGCTGTGTTTATATTTGGAGCAACTGCTGGATTTAGATTGTATTAACACCAATCAAAGTGCAGCTTTACTCACAGCTGTTGTATTAACTCCACAACCCTTTTATAGCAGCATCTAATCTGAAATCTGTATCCAGACTATTCTCCTACATTTATGTGATCAAATATAGACCACTGTTGCCACATAAGCAAATCGAATTGAAGAAATGGATGTGAATAGAACACTTCTGTTATGCAGAATACAGCAAAATCTGTAACATGCAGAGAGAAATAATCTAATCTTTAAATACAGCTGCAGACGTCTTTATGGCAGGGAGGGGTATGGAGATGAGGAGTGAGACCTAATTACAGTTCTCTGGTTTGACGTTCACAAGGGATAAGCACATGAAAAAGGCTGTTGAGGAAAAAGGGAAAAAAAGGCACTTTAATTATATCCCAAAATGCAAATAAACACAAGCAAGGAGAAGAAAAAAACCCTCAAAAAGAATATAAAAGGAAGTAAACAGAATCCCCATGGTCAGTTGGAGAGAAGCTCCCTTAAGGTGAAGAGAAAGAAGAAGAAGAGCATTCCTTTTCCAGAGCTGGGAAAGCGTGTTTATTCTGCAGAGCACAGAAATCTCTGTGGTAACTGGCAAGTGATCATTCACATCCTGCGCCATATTTTCGATTAACATTCTACTCAGCCTGAAAGCAGCATTTCCTTCATCCACTCAAACTGTCCTTTAAAAGTTTGATGGTTTTTGTTAATTTTTTTAAAGCCATCTTCCCCAAATATGGTTCATGTTTACAACCACTCCATTGCATGAGTTTGAAGTTTCCTGCTTCAACAAGCCTTAAGTAAAATGGTGGGTCAGCAACAGGCTTCTGTGGAACTGGACGAAAGGCTGATGAAGTAACTTCCTTTAAAGTCAGGTTAAGAAACACTGCTGTTAATTTTACAGACAGCCTGAGTTTCAAGACAAAGGAAAAGGTCACCTGAACTTAATTCCTAAAAAGGAGCTGTCTGAATGGGCAACGTGTGTCACCTACCAACCAGCTTGCCTGTATAGTATTGAAGTCAGGTCCACCCACTTTTTCTACCGTTGTCTCCATCAGTGTTTCACATCCAACTTTTCCGCTGTGTCAGATATGATGGAGAATGTTACATCATCACTTTTCTGTTTTGTTAAAGATTCTCTATTGGATTTAGGTCTAGATTGTGGCTTAAGATTTCCTCCACATTAAAGGAGATCACCACAAGTTTAACTCCTCCAGGCCAGTAGGCGGAACACTGGCACTCATACTGTTACAAATTGTTAGCTTTAGCATTAGCAATCATTTACTTTACTTGTCCTAAAGGAAAACCACAACTCATTTAACAGTAATGAACCATTTAGATCCTACATTCTAACTCCATCTTAGGTGCTTTCTCAGCCAGAAGACAAAAACTGCACCCTAATCTCAAACAGGCTGCAGCTACCATCATCCTATATTCAGTATAATCCACTTTCTCCATACATTTCTGCCTTGTAAGGAAGAACATCTCCACAGCATTACGCTGCCCCCACCATGCTTACCTATGGGCTGTTGCGTTCAAAGAAATGCGCAGTATTTCTAGTTTTTCCTGCCACACACCACGATTTACTAGTAGTTTAAAAAGCAGCACCTTTTCCCACATTTGGGACACTTTGGACCAAACAGGGCTTTCTTCTAATGATTCTTCAAAGATCATATTTGTGGATCACATTACTAAAATATAGCCTATTACTAGGATTTCCACCTCTGATTCTCAGTTACTACAAACCTGATTGGTTACTGAAGAAACCAACAGTTTTTTCCCCTTTAGTTTCATCTTTAACTGAGCTTTTAACTTTCTTTGTGACCTGTCTACATATCAGTGACTGATTAGCATTACACAGAAATGGAAAAATGCTCATCAGTTCATTAAGATATTAATTGAAAAATAATAAATAAACATTTGATTCTGAAAACATCACAATTATGAGGCAATGTGTGTCTGTGAAATAATATTCCATACCTTTGCAAGATGCCAAATGAGAAATAAGAGAAAAGGTTCAGTGGGCTTAAAGGTGCTGCAATAAAAAGTGTAAAAGTAAAATGTCTTTCCAACTTAGCATCTATAATTTAACTTGCTTCGTCTTCAAGCATACAGGAGAACTCGAAAGTTTGAAAAACATACCACAGAAAAAAAAGAAACTTTTACAGATGATAGCTCAAACACAGGAGTTTACCAATAGTGCTGACATATTAAAGCCTTTTACACCAAGTAGATTGTGCAATGGAGTTTAAGCTCCATGTTGATTTTGAGCACATTCTTCCAGTGCAAAGGAAAAAGGCAGGAAATAGTAAAAAAAAAACAAAAAAAAAAAAAAAAAAAAAAAAAAAAACCAACCACTTCCATCACTAAGATAAGCCAATTTTTTACTTTTAAAACTGTTATGCCATTGCTTTAAAAGTTACGCATTTTGGCCTGTATTTTGTTAGTATAATCAAAAAATAAAGTAAAAAAAAAAATAGATGAATAATAAACAAGGACGTTCTGCTTTTTATGTGAGATTAAGAGGATCTCTGTGAGAGATTAATGGTGGGAGACGGAGCTAGTCCTGGGAGACTCAGCTGATCAGCAGCAGGAGAAGTTGGGCTGCCTCTGGGCCGATATAAATGTGCAACAACATGGGTCCTATTTGGTTTACAGAGCAGAAAGCAAGTCTGTACAGAAAGGAGTGAAACCTTATAGGATTTATCTCAGGCGTCAAGAATGTTATGGGGAATCAGAATTTTAAGATTGTGAACATTTTAGAGTCTGAGGATTTTATTTTCTCTAAACAAACATTTCTGGGGAAGATAAAGAAAAGATGTGAAGCTTACTGGGATTTAGGGAGTGGGGAAATTATTAGAAAAAAATTCTAAATCTTAATTTAGTCTGGGTATCCCAAATATCTCATACCGATCCTCATCCTCAAGTTTTAAATATAAAAGATGTCCATTTAATATGCAAAGCAGTGACATGCAGTCGTGTATCATTAATGAAATGGATAGGGATCTTATGAGAGCCTCGGCAATGGGCTCTAAAGCCATCAATATCAATAATGTATTCTTAATTTAAAAAGAAAAAATTCATTCAGCAGCAAAATGTGAAACAGGGTGGGAGGTAGTGAAAGAGCTGTTTTATCAACTGCAGCTTCAAAGGTATCATACGGTCAGGTGACGCCTGCTTATAAAGTCGCAGTTGCAGCTTCAAACCCTACCAACGTTACAGAGTGCATGCAGAAGAGTTGGCGTTTGCTTTTTGGAGACAGGAAGCTGCTGGGGGTTGGAAGACAAGAGCTCAAGGAGGATGTGAAAGCAGCTGAACTGTAGCATTTAAAAAACCATGATGAGACGCAAGGAGAAAAAAAATCTATGACAGTTTAACAACTTTGTTCCCAAAATGGGTAAAGGAGAAGGAAGACCAAACTGGAGTTCATAAGGATCAGAGATTTTTTTCAGTGAAAAGCAGTGTAGACATTTTTGATTTTACTTCTCCTGTGCATCAACTTCTGGATCCTCAAAAAAGATAAATGTTCTCCAAGATTTTAACAGGACATAAGATATAGATTCTAACTTTGAGCACCTTCTGGGAAACTTGAAGCTTTAGCAACACTTAGATTCATAAGTTATTCTAGCATGTCCACATCAGCCCTGCTCTCAGGATCTGTGGCGTTACCTTAAGTAACTCAGTAACCTGCTGCTGCCTCCAACTCAGCCTCTAATTAAGTTTAACAGGGTTTTTCTAGGCCAAGCACTGCTCGGCTGTCCCTGATGGCACCTGGAAAATGGAGAGCTTTTAAGAACTACACAAAGTGCTGTTTGGGTCGCCGACCTAAAAGCTGTCCAGGTTTTAGAAGACGAGTAAAAACATCAGAGCTTTTTGTTCTGCTGTATACCAGCAGAGCAAAGCCTGGAAGTCACTAAGAGTTTTAGGATTAAACTGATGCTCACGCAAATCTTTCTGAAATGCCTTTTCCGCATGCAGCAGCCACATTTAGCCTCATCCCTAAGCAATCCCTGTTCAGTAAAGTCAAAAGGTTATTTCTGTGTGCAGGAGGGGGGGCGATTAATAAAGCCCCTCCTAAAACAAAAAAAATACACATGTCCTTGATTTCTTTTTTTCTCATTTTTTGGGCTGAACACATAAGTGTAATTTTCATTTATAGGAAGAAGAAGGGCAAACAGGAAGTGAACGAACAAAACCTTCAGACAGGGCTCTGGCTCTGTTTGATAAGAGACTATTTTATGTTTTAAATATAAAAGTCAGTGGGATATGAACCGAGTACAGATTAGAAATGTAAGACAGAGATAAGGAAATTGTAAGACATGCTAAAGGGCATGGTTCAACAATTTGTTAATAAGTTAATTCATTCAGCTATAAAAGCTGTTAATCTTTATTTATTTAAAGAGGAAATGAGAACAAGTGCACAATGCTCAAGGCAATGACAAGACGTGACTGTGGCCTACGCTTTGCCAGTTGCTGCGAGGCTCAATCCAAATTGCTCTCATGGACATTGACAAAAAATAAAATAAATAAAATAAAACACCAGCCCTATCTTGCCCCCATGGTAAACTTAATCTAGAACCACCACTGGATAGCTGGCTGACATTAAAATCCAATTTAGCAGCTTTTGCCCCACCAGTGGATCTGTGTGGCCATTTGGATGCAATCTTAACATTTTTTTTTCCAATTTTACTTGACTTAATTTCAAATCATATTTGTTAGTATTACGTGTTTACAACATATTGCCAGATTACAATTTTTTTTAAACACTGAAGATAAATCAGCTTATGACGTTTAAGCCCCTCAACAGGAAAATCAAATAAGGTTAAAACAATGGTGAAAAAGACAAATGTGAAACTAACTTATGTGTCAGAAGCCAGAACAATATTTAAATAAAAAAAAAATAAAAGAAAATGCAGCTAAACTTATTTTTTAAAAAAAAGGAAACCCATGAAGCATCTTAAAAGACAAACTTCCCCTTTTTCTCCACGCATGACAAATATCACTTTGTGAAACTAAGCCAGTCTCCTTCATGTAAATATGGCAAACACTCAACTATCACATTTTACTGTAAAATTCTTGCTTTAAATAAATAACAGTCCAGTGCTCCCTAAAGGTTTACATACTCCCTGAAACATTAGTGAATTCATGTTAAAAAACTGATCAACCTAACCTGACTGAAGAGATAAAAAAGGAAGGGTATTTCAACAGCTCTGCCTGACACATACAGATAACAGCACTGAAGCAACATGTTGGGTATAAAACATCCTGTAAGTCAACACGTCAACATCCTAAAATAAAATTAGTAGCTCTAACCCTAATAAGGGGTAAAAGGTTAAAAGCGAGTGAAAACTGCTCTGATATAGCTAGTAGTGTTAGCCAAATATCTCTTTGTGATGAAGCTGAAGAAGGCCGACTACATCTTAAAATTACAGACGAGATAATCATGTCCATCATATCAGATCGAAGATTTTACTTCTTACTTGAAAATGGTATCTTTTTTCGCTCTAAAAAGGAGTAGCAAGCTTTCAATGGATAGTCAGACACAGACAACAATGCATGGATGGGAGAAGCTGTACGCTCTGAAAGGGTCTAAACAGCTGTGAGAGAGGCAACACTGCTAAAACTGACCAAGCAGCTTGTGCGAACACAAACAGAATGGATTTAGACAAAGATGAAGGTGTTGTCTGGGTATTTTCCCACAGAAGAAGTCTACAAGTTTCAAAAGTAACTTAAAATACATTTTAGGCACACATAGTGGATGAGGTAAATATGAGACTGAAGCTGGGCATGAATCAAATCTTTTTGAGGGCAGCAGTTTGAGACAAGAAAAAAGAAAACCCACAAAACATTTTGCCAGAAAATATTTACAATATAATTACATCCTGCTTTGTAAGCCAGTAGGGGGTCAGTAGAATATCTGACATACTTGCGACTCATTTTCTTTAAGGGAAACTTCTCTCTGCTCCAACTACAGGAACAGAACCCACCAGGACCTCGGACCGACTTGGAGCTTTCAATTGTTATCACTAAAGTCCAACAACGCTTAAAAAATTGCTTGATTTGTTGCTACAACAAAAAGATAAGTCACTACAGGGGTGTAAAAGCTCCCATTGTTTTCATGACCTTGAAAGCTTGCTCATCAGACTCCACTATCGCAAGACTTAAGTCTTGCTATTGTGTGGAGAATTGATTGCCTCTATGATTTTTGCATTTTGTTAAATGTAATTATATAGGTAGTGCAATCAACTGCCAAAGCCTAGTGTGAACTGATTAATCTAGTTTTAACTGAGCTCAGATAAAAGAAATACAGGACTGGAATATGTATCTTTTTAATACCGTTAATCAAATGACAGTTTATCAGGAAAAAAAAAATAAAAATGGGTCACTGACAAAAACGGTGAAAGAGGCAAGAAAGAGGTGTGAGAAACACGAGGGGGGAGAGATAATCCCTGGATTCAAAGTGAATTTAATCTGTTAAGCTTGTAGCTCCAAATTAATATTGTTAAATGCATTCTTTTGTTCTTACCAAATATTTCTAAACTGTTATATGGGACGAGGTTCTTAGTTATGGTTAAACTATTTTGAGAAGTTTTTACATCAATCTTTTATGGGAATTCTTGGCTGTCTTCCATCTAGCCCTTATCTAAGCCAAACTTGAAGAGTTGGGCAAATCCAATCAAAGTTAGTGGCGGTTGGAGTTTCAGAAGTCATGATCAAATATTTCAAAACATGATAAAACATGGTTCAATTTGGAAACGTGGACTCCCACGCACGCGTCAGACCTACCGTCTTCCTTAAAAAAAAAAAACAGACATTACAGTCTACAACTTCTACTTTGGAAGCCATGACTGGACTCTTTCTGACTATGGGCTATTATTTGGATAAAAAATAGCCATCTCCAAGATATCCCACAGAAGTCAAAAATCCATTTATCTTAAGATCCAAGGCTTCAGAGTTGGAATCCGATGGTTGCTGTCTTAAGCTCCTCACTTTTAAAGCTTGAAAAAAGCAAGCGGTAACATCACAGCTCAACTGACCTTCTTTACTGAAAATTCTAAGTTTGATCTAAACTGGGAAAACTACACTAATTTCCAAAGTTAGCCCACATGAGAAAAGAAACAAGCTAGGTCTTGTTGGATAGAAAAGAGATTCAAAAAAAAGGTTAACGATCCGTTGATCAACATCTATTGCAGTACAGTGAACACTAACCTTATAGCACATAAGAGCTAATTCAAACATTGCTGTTTAATGCAGTTTTAACCACACTAACCGAGTAATGGCAGTTCATACCTTTTTTTTTTTTAATACCATTCATCCTCTTCCTCTTGTGAATCTACATTTTACAGCATAAATTATCAGTTGAGTGTGTAACCAATTACATATAAAACAGCAGGATGTTTGAAAACCAATCAGATGTCAGCACAATTCTGCTAAAATCTACATTCTGAACAACCAATAAATAATATAGTAACTGCCTCAGAGTATAACCATATAGAGAACACATACGGGGAAAAAGAAAAGTCAGAATGTGAGGAAATGTAGTGATCAGCCTGTTGGACAATTAGTAGGGCTGCAACTAATGATTGTTTTGCAAATCGATTAAGCTGTGGATAATTGTTTTGATTAATCAATTAATAATTGAATAGCAAAAGATTCTTTAAAGAAGACTTTTTACCAAATTAAAACAAGTGAAACTTAAAGGCATGGAGGACGATCTTTTATTTCCGGGTGGATCATCTAAATAAGTGGTCCTCCTAATTGTCAATCATTCTGGTGATATGTTTATTTAAGGCCGTCCTACGTGCTCGCCTTATTGGCTATCTTTTTCTGCGCATGCACGCATATCTGCGGTGAGCTACGGTTTCAGACAGTCATTCAAGCTCAACTTTCTCACCGCTGTTCTTTGAAAATGGCAGAGGGTCGTAACAGAAAAAGTGACTATGAGAAGAAAAGAAAGGCCTCATAAGAGGCAGATATATCCCAGAATGCTTTGCACGGAGAGCTTTTCTCGCAAAGCATTATAGAATTTGCTGTCACAGCGGCACACTGTTGCTACACGACGGCCTATGGCAACTAATAACAAAAATGGCGCAGGCACCACGCCGAGTAGGATTTACGAGATCAAAGGAGGAAAAAGCAGTGATCTGTCCAAATGGTCAGTTAACTGAGTTCGCTATAAAGTCCACTATATCTTCCCTGCTACATGTGGACACAATAAGCTTGTATGAGCTATGAGAACAACACATTTTAAACAGGGCGTGTACGACAAAAGTTGGCTTGTGCACATGCATTTATTATTTTTTTAAAGGGAAAAGGCAAGCCTTTAAAAAACCCCCCAAAAAAACCTTAAAACGTTTCAACTGAAAACCGAAAAAAACAAAATGAAAAAAGAATTTTTTTTAAATCTTAGATGCAAAATGTTTATATACTTTACAATTCTGGCATAATTACTACTCTAAGTGGGCTACTCTATCAGTTATATTTTAGTCTCTATATTGCAGTTAACTACTAATCCTTTACTGAATTAGTTGACAATTATTTTAATTATCGATTAATAAATAGGATAACCTATCTAATGCAAAAGGGGATCACATCCCATTCAGAGGAACTCTGAAGAGAATTCAAGTAAAGAAAAAAACAACCAACAGAAAAGCGTAGATAAATGTGAGACAACAAAACCTCAGGAATAAACTGAATATTTGTAACAGAAGGTTAAGGGTCTAGATGGTGGGAGGACGTTTTATACACCATCAAGATAATAGCTTATCATAGCAACACAGTTACGATCTCTGAGTGATACTGAAAATATAGTGAGATTAATGATGCCGTCTACATGCAAAGCTTTAACACAAGGTGGCTCTAATGAGAGAGACTCTTTGTATTGAGAGCAGAGCTGTTTAGTATTAGTATCAGCAGATAGCACTGGTGACAGACCTACAGGAAACACTGAACAGTCGGGGGTGGGGGGGTTTGTTGGTACATGTAGCAGGAATCTGTACATCTTAGATAGGACATCTGTTTCCATCTACCGCCAATTCTATATTATAGACATCATCTGTCCTGATCCATATATACTGCCCTTATTGGTAATATCAGATTTGGAAATATTAGACTTCAATGAATATAACTGTTAAGTTATCCAAAGTGGGAAGCTGTGTCTATACATAAAATTGGGTCAGAACCACATTTTAAAATGAACTACCTTTATAAAGTTCAGAATTTAACAACTATGCATTAAAAGAGCTAAAGCCTCTAGAATATTTTTCTTTTTATTCCAAGACCTAAATCTGCTTATGTTTAATGTACGCCCAGTCATGTCCACAAAAGAATAAGAGATGAGTTTAAGTAAAATTCTGAATTTATTTGGTATATATATACCTCAAACTTCTTCACTTATTCTAATACGGAAGGCTGGATTTTAAGTCTAAAATTTTACAACTTTGATATAATTTGCATGAAAATGTTAGCCTGGGTGCCATTCCGAACTTAGTCCCGCCCACAAAGTTTGAGGTCGGGGAAGTTCGGTCTGGCTCTGCTCCATAGTAGCGCGAGTATTATCGCCCACTGTCAGGCGATCCAATCAAATTGTCAGGGCGGGCTTTATACTATGATGGACAGATGATCAACAGTAACTTAATCAACCACGTGACCAAAGCGCGCTTGGGTGACAACAACAATGGCTGATGCCGGAGAGTTGAGGTGAGTAGATTCTGCTATTAGGTCTGTTCTAGAAGATATCGACAGCAATTTAATTTTAAAAGAGGAACAGAGAAACGCGATCAAGGCTCATCTAGGCGTGAAACTACACGCTTTGATTTTTGTTGACAACAACTATGCGTTGCTTAACATACGTCAAGCACTCCGTTGCTCTTATTGGTTGTAGGTCTATCCAATTGAGTGCAGAGGCATTTTTTTTCTTGGTTCGTTCAAAACACGCCCCATAATCACAGCTCTATGGAGCAGTATCAGACTCATATTCTGCCTAGAATTGAGTAGGACTACGTCAGGCTATGAAAATGTGCCTCCTATGAATATTAATACCAGACCGACAACAAGAAATAAAAAAGTTTAAATAGAATGAAACGGGTTCGGCTAATGACCCTGCCTTTCAGTCATGTGCATTAACTATTACGCAAAAAAAAATTGGGCCTAAAAGAACAACATAAAATATCACTGAATAAATGTGCATCTTTTTGCATATCTTTGCTTTTATCATTATATCTGTTGCATGCAGATATAACAATTTCTTCTTTGAAGTCCAATTCTGTTTTAAAAAGGTGGTAAAAGCAAATAAAATAAATCAGACAGTGGTTTAAATTGAAGGAAAAGCAGAGGAACATATTCCTTCACAAAGATAAATATGGTCGAGCTCCTATTTAGCTCAGCGTTCCTAAGCCGACTTTCCCTCTGTGCCATCAGACCTCCTGCTGAGATAAGAAATCTTTCCAACACTCTTTGCTGAAACAGCACAGATCTGCTGATAGAAGAGCAAAGCAATCCTCAGTGTTATATAAAAATATTCTAAACCCACCATTGTCAGATGTGTACATCTCTGTGAAACAACAACGAAGCCAAGTCCTCCTACGTCAATGCAAAGCCTAAATTGTCTGTAGATGCAATTCATTAAGATGAAGAGCAAACGGATTAAATTAGAAACCCACAAAGCTGAGCTGAGTTGTAGACGTCTTCTTCGTAAGCCAACCCAATTCAATCAATGGGTAGCTTAAAAAAAAAACTTTTCCCCACATCCATTTTGAATGAGAACTCTTTCATTTTGGATAAAAGAAAATAAAATATATCAAAACTCCATTTTACTGTGGATCTGCACCAATCGGTGTATTACAGTGACGCTCAACAGGAAGCGGAGTATATCTGCTGATATATAAAAGGAGAAACTTTACAGTGCATATTTTCATAGGTTTAGTCATCATGACCACAATAAACCTTTAACATTCTTTAGGAAAGCAGAGACGCGAATACGTGACGCTCATGGGGAAAAAACTTTACATTGATCAACAGTTTCTCTCATTTTTAGTTTGCCTTCACTGGTGCAGTGTGCTTTAAGTCCATTGTAATGATTGCTGCATTGTTTTTATTTCTAGGTGTGTAAATTGTTGGCATAATGGAAGGTGAAAATATTTAAAGTGGCTAATAAAACATATTTTTTGCAACTTTACAGATCTCCTCAGAAAACCATTGCTGATAATCCTGTTTTGATGCAGCACAAAGCCAGCAGATAAATCTCTTAGACTAACTTTGATAGGTCTTTGCATTAACCGATTAACCAGCCGATGCTTACCTTGAGGACTTCCCCACGTTTGAAACTAAGCTCATCATCAGCAGTAGCTTTAAAGTCGTATTTGGCGATGGCCTCCATGCTCTCTGTGGCTCACTGCAAAGCAACCCAGCTGTAGTTATTCTTCTATAACGAATTCAACAATTTATCCAGGTTCCCGAGGCCCAACTCTTTTTCTCCGAGTCTCTCCTCCCGTCGATGACCCGTTCCTTTACGGCTTGGACCTTACATAAAGGTCACAGTGCAGTACCTGCAAACAAGGAAGCACAGGACGCTCAAACTGCTGCTTTGCAGTTCTACTGAATAGACAATTAGAGACATAAGGAAACACTGATAACCATGAGGGAAACTGTGTTTCAAAGAGCTCCCATTAACATACGCCAAAAGGCTTAAAGAAAGCTGGGTCTTCAGCCTTTTTACAAAAGTCGTATGTGTTAAATTTTTTATATTGCTTGACTTTTTGCTGAAATAAAGACTGAATCTTTCAAAATTGCCCTGAATTGTTGACCTATTACCAATCTTAAAGGAGCAGCAGTAGAATTAGTGTGTAGTTAGTGTTACTAGGAGAAACCTCTCAAAAGCTTTAGTCTTAAGTAACTTCTCAGTTAACATATAATTCCTCTTTTTGAAGTCGTCAAAAGCATTTCTTTGAAAAGCCAACAGTGACCCTAATTAGAGCTTTCCTTTTCATCTTTATCCTAAAGTAGATGCCGTTTATTAATAATCCACCCTTCGTACACATTTTGAAACAGTTTAAAATAAGACACCATCATTTTTAAACAACATATGCCATGAAATAGAATCTGAAGTTAATACCACATTAGTTCAACAACTGACTTTTGAAATTGCACTGGGAGTGCCGTGTTGCTGCGGTCAGAGATCTGTGTCCTGAGATCGCAGGAGGAGCGACAGCTTTTAGCCAGGGAGGTTAATCTACATTAACAGTTAACCGTTTAAAACACCCACCCTAGGTAGGAGGTTCCAGGAAGTTAAGTTCCAGGATAGTAGTGGAAATGTGTATTAATTACGTTTAACTGTTTAGAGGTACTGCTGGAGTTAATAAGGCAATGCTGCAGATTACTAACATGTTACTGATATTAGCTAGTTACACGCCCATTTTTACTCTACAGAGAGAATACAAAAGATATAGGGTAATATTCAGCAGAAAAAGCATGTTTACCTTATAAAGGGATTACAACATCTAGTCATAACTGAAATAATCGACGTGATGGATTACATTTAAGCATCAATAACTGATGTTTTAAGACTTGTGTTAACCCATTATAGGGCAAGTTATCTGTTTTGATCACTTGCATACCCCTTACAAATGGAGTCCCCCCACGTGCCTCAGTGAGGTCTAGAAGCACAAGATCTATATCCAGTCATTCAGCAAAGATGCTGTTTCATGGTTGTACATCTTATTTTTGGCATCTGGCCAATTAGATAAGCCCTTGAATGATATATTAACTACTGTAAATTAAGTTGGAAAAAAGGATAAGTTACAAAAAAAAGGTAAAAAGCTAATTGAAAATGTAAAAAGTAAAGTTCAAAAGTGAACCATTATATTTAGGTTTATAAACTAATAAATGTATCAGCATTAATGCCTCTAAGGTTATGTTGTACCAAAAAAATGTGTCTCTTTCACTATCAGTGTTTTTCATTAATTTCCTATAGAAGCACTTTTGTTATTTTTCTAAATATATTTGGGCAAGTTGGCGTTTCTTGTTTTTGACATTAATTTTTGCCATCAAAATGTGTTACAAAGGTAATAAGGTCTTGTCCTTGATTCCAATAAAACTATTGGCTAGAGAATTTGATTTGATTTTAAAAGTATTCCACTGATTGCCCTATAAATGGTTAACACCGTTTTAATCCAGTCTTAAAAACATTCAAAGCATATGCCGAAAACATAACAATTTCTAGAATAAAGACAAAATAAATCAGTAGCATAATAGGAAAATGTCCCTCTTGACCACGTTTAATTTGTGAACAGCTGGGTTAAACAAACCTGCAGTCATTGCACCTACTTCCCTTATCAACAATAAAAATAAAAACAAATCCGGGAAAACAGCACAGGGTTCACTAAAAGCAGAGATAAATCCGTCATAGTTTCCTGCTAAGAAACCACCATATCTGACCAAAGAAAGTCAGCTGATCGTGCAGTAGAGAACGATACAGTGACTAAACCTAAAGTTGACGACTAGAGGGGATAAATGTGCTTTATCCTATTATGCAGTATTCTCCTGCGCTGTGATGGGTGCTGCTTTGATAAGATTTAACTAACACTCTACTCTAATGCAAATAAGCCCATTAAAGGGAACGCAACTGTCAGATAAACAAAGATCTTAGTCTACAACACACTTTAAAACCATTTCTAGTTTAACCTCAGGCTAACATAACTTTTTACTGTTAAAAAACAAAAAATGACACGAAATAAAAACGGTTAACAACTCAATACACGTATATTTACATTAAAACATTTATATTTATATACATTTCACACCAAGGATTGACGTAGAACATTAGTTACAGCATTACAAACGTAATGTCGGGAAAGAGAAGAGATAACGTAACCCCCGAGGATTGTAAATACCGACAGTATGGCCATAAACAGAATTATGTATCTTTTATTTTAGACTTTAGAGTGCGTTCAGATATAATCCTCTTGACTTTTTTTTAAGCGGGGGGCTTCAGAAAAAGATCGATTCCGTTCCAGGGAATAGACTGCGCCCACTGTTCTAGAACGTTTGAGTTAGCATGCCGGCTAACGGTCGGTCAACAATAACTGCGGTGTGATTCTCAAACTTACCCCTATCTATTTCCACCGTATGCCAATTTACTACGAAATTATTTTCAAAAATCCTAGTGGAGGAGAAAAGAAAGAGTGAAGGAGAACATTTATATTTAACTTAGGCCCTTACCAAGGAAACGTTGGCAATCGTGAAAAGGGAAGAAAACACCTTTTTTTTCGTAGCGCGAGCTGCTGTTGCTAGCGTCAAAGCGCAGCTAGCTCTGCCGAACTTGACTAACCGTCAAGAAATTATCTTTACGTTTGTGTAAAATGAAACAAATAAGAGTATCTTACCACTTGTGATATTCCGTTTCGAAGCTGCCCAAGAAAGAAGCCAAACGCTGCCGTGCCTGTCGCTCTCACAGCTTCCTCTACTGATCCCCCACCGAATGATCACAGCTCTGTCCTGTGAGCCTGAAGCTAGCGGGGAGCACAGCGTTTATTTCCGCTTCCTTCCGTCACACTATTACTAACTTCTCATTTTCAGCTCCTCCCTGTCAAATTGTCTCTAATATGTTAGAGGGACTGAAACAAAGAACGCAAAAATCAACACATAAAAAAGATATTACAAGTATTTTTTTATTTTTATTTTTTTACAGATTAAATACATAAACAGAATTATTTTTTTAAAACTTCCTTCCTTTACCATACAAATTTAAAAGCATTGATTAAATAAAAAATTATCAGAGTTTCCGATGATAATTAATTAATATTATAACAATTTTTGATATTACCCTTCTAAAATAATTTAAACTGTCATTATATTACATTAAATAGACCCTTTTATCTGATTGGCTAATCTGCACAACTCAACGGTTGACCAATCACCTTGACTGTAGCAGTGTTAGTCCCGCCCACTGATTTACTTTATAAAACTGATGGATAAATTCATACTGGCCCAGAAAGTGATAAAAATATATGTATTTTAAAAATTATATATTTATTCATGCTTTAGTATATAATAAATTAAATTTGTTTTACATTTTTTTTTATTAAATAAACACCCCCTCCCTGATTTCTCATTTTTATGTTTGTCACTCTTAAGTGTTTCAGAAGATTGAATGAAACTGAATACTAGTAAAAGATAACTTAGTTTTTCTTTAAATGCATCTTTAAATTAAGGTTTGTTTGTTTTTTAGGAAGAAAAATAAGTTCCAAACCTACAACGCCGTTTGTGAAAAAGGGATTCCCTTATAAAACCTAAACTAATTGGGCTACACTTACAGCTGCCTTCAAGTGTCCTGCAAAAACTTGTAGTAAGTCTTCACAGCTCTGTGGAGGAATTTTGCTCCGTTCATCTTTGCAAAACTTTGTAATTCAGCATCATTTGATGGTTTTAAGCATGAAGAACATTTTGAAGGTCATGCCACCGTATCTCAATAGGATGGCATGTCTTGATTTTATTTTTCTTCAGCCATTTAGAGGTAATCTTGCTGGTGTGTTTTGGATCATTGCCCATCTGCAAAACCCAAGTTCCTTTCAACTTGAGGCAATTATCAGTTGGCTAGATGTTCCTATTCAGGATTTATTTGGTAGACAGCTGAAATTTTAGTTCTATTTCTCAAGGAAGTCATTCAGGTCATAAGAGCAAAGAGCCCCAAACCATCAAACTACCACCATCATATTTCTTTAATTTTCTGAAATATGGTGTTGAATGAAATATGGTGGATACATGAACACCAAAGCAAATAAGACCTGCAGTTCTTTGGATGTTGCTTATAGGGTCTTTTGCAGCACTCCTAGTATAACTTTGGTCAGTCAGCTGCTGAAAGGTTTATCACTGTTCTGTGTTTTTACCATATGTACATAACGGCTCTTACAGTGGTACAATGAAGTGTAAAAGCTTTAGAAATACCTTTGTAACCCATTATAGGCTTTTGGATCTCTGTTTGTTCTGGAATTTCTTTGGACACAAGTATGATGTCTGATTTCTGAGGATCACTTTGTCAGGGACATCCTCTTTTCAAGATTTCTTAATTGAAAACTGTTATGGCTGTAATCAGGCCTGGCCATAGAGAAAGAGAAATTAGGTATAATAAACCACAGGTATGTTTTAAATGGGGAGCAATCACTTTTCGAAACAAGGGAATATAAGTTTAGATTTATCCCCCCTTTACAAATAAAACCCATTTTTTGGTTCACTGGTGTGGTTTTTGACTAATCTGCAAATTTGCTTGAAAATCTAAGAGACTTCACTGTGAAAAGCGTGCAAAAGTTAAGGAATCAGAAAGGGCAAAAACAGTTTCCCCTTTTTAAATGCATAGGTTTGAAGTAGTGATGGATTGCATACATTTCACCATTTTGTGCTACATTACAAGGAATTACTATAGGACACAGTTTGCCTCAATTCAGTCTGTTAAAAAAAATTTTTAATGGTCTCGGTCAGAAAGTGGGTCTAATGATATGTTATCTGATCACATTTGGTCTTCTTTTACTGCTTTCATTTTTTGCACATCTGCTTTTAATTTTGGTCTGGAACAGATATTGGAATGCTTTCACAATGCTGCCCCCAAGTGGAATATTATCTCCACGACAACAGTTTTGGTGTGGTCTCATTTTACTTGACCTCCTGCACACACTGGTTTGTAGAAAAGTCATTCTAATCCTTAAACCCCTCTGGATTAGGTAATGCTAAAACCACAATAAACTGCACACTGAAGAACATCAGTGTATTATCTTAGATTTTATGTGATAAACCAAAACAACAAGGGAAAGGATGTATGTTTTAATAGTTTCTCTCAGATGCAGAAATACATTCATGTGAAAACATGTCACTGAAAGAGTGCATAGAGTCCACTTGTGTGTTTTAACATTATTATGAATTAAATTGCTGGTGGTGTAGCCTGACAATTTAACAGAGGCAGCCAGTCAGGGACCAATGCTGCACTAAGGGGTGGCCAAAAATAGGCGCCGGAACCATTCAAGGCCAACCAGCAGGAAAATGAACGACCATATACATATTTTCAAAATAAATAACTAAAGACAGATGAGATTTTGTTATAACCCTTGCTAATAGGTTTATCCAAGCTGTCTAACTCAAGTGTAGTGGATGAAAGTGGAAAGAAAATTGCTAAGCCTGTATTTGCTGTGCATGTTTACTTCTAGTGTTTATGAATAGAAGAGGAAGAGCAGGTAGGTATGCTCCTATGCATGTACAGTTATTCAAAAGGTAACTTGGGATTTTCTTTACCTTAATTGCCATAAAAATGATAAACTATGCCTACCCCTACAGTGAGTTAGAGAACAAAACCTCGCAATTAAATACCAAAAAATAAATCAGTTAAAAACAAATTATGTAACAATGCTTCCGTTCTATTCACTGAAAAGTTGAAAATCAGCCTAAATACATAAATTGATAAGCATGAATACTCATGTCAGGTAATCATTCATACAAGTGGAGCTAACTACAGCAGAACCACCCGGCATTGCACTGTTTGCCTCACTTCCAATAGGAAAATAATGCAGGATTACTGCATCAGAAACAGTTACATTTACTCAGCTACATCTACTTGAGAAACTTTTTTTTTTTTTTTAATAAGAAGTACTTTTAGGAGTAGTTTTAGCTATTTTTTTTTTTTACTTTTACACGAGTAAAGGTACTATAAGTCTCACTATTCTTACTTGAGTAAAATTTCTGGATGCTTCATCCATTGTGAATAAATTCTCTTAATGAAAACAAGCTTGTTTTAAACAAAAATGCACCATTAAGAGAAACACTTTTTTCTTTTTTGTACTCAAGGCTTATTGGTTATTTCCCATCTACTGAGTCTGCCAATATAAACAGTATACCGTAATTTGAACTATCCTACATAATAAAACTATTAATTTTGCAAATTTATAAATAAAATCAAAGTACTTTGAAGAGTGTTCATTCCACTTATTTTCATTGTGTAATCACTGTTTCTTTTATTTATTTTTAGCTTATTCTTCGAAACCCCAGAATTTGCATACCACCTAATATTTTGTGCAATTTTACATCATTTTGTAAAATATTAAATACTTTGTTATGATCCTGGTTAGTAAGTAGATCAGTTACTCACTACCCAATTAGCCTTGTTGCCAAATACTTTTTTTTAATCTTCCTTGAGTATTTTCTTTAAAGGCTACTTTCTACTTTTACCAGATTATATTATGATGATGAAGTAGTACTGATCTTACTTGAGAGCAATTTTTGGAGACTCTACCAACCGCTGATCAGAAACAAATAGACTCATGAAAAGTTTATTCCCCAAAGCTGCAAAGGCAATCATCTCCTTGATGGCAGTAACTTAACGTCCCTCCTAGAAATCCACTACACCTCCAGCCCATTTCAGCACAAGCTGCACTTTGTGTAAATACTACATGCTACAATCCATATCTTTAAAAGTAGAAATAATATTGTTTTTGTTCTTTGCTTTTCTGGGGTGATGAAGATTTTATTGATCTGTGTGTAATGCTTAATTAATAGTAGATTGGGAAAAGTTTGCTTTTGAATGGAAACCTTGTATGTCTAAAACCATTCCTTTTAGCTTGTCTGTCTATATTAACCAACATGATCTGTTATTTTCACAACATTTGTGAGACACTTTTTTATAAAGTAGGGCATTCATTCATAAAAAGTTCATTTAAATTCTAGAAATCCCCTTTCTGCCCAACAGCAATGATGAACTGCATGGCAGCATTCTATACCCAGCAACTGTAGTATCTAGGCTAGAGCTGTCAGTCTGGTAAATAATCTGGTTGTTATTAGAAATTGTAAATATTAGCTGTTTTTTGAAGTGCAACATAAAACTGAATAAAACTAGACTAAAACCTTTTAAGTTTTAGTCCACTAAAACTGGACTAAAACTATCAAATATCGTAACGACTAAAATGTGACTAGGAATAATGATAGTTTTGATGACAACTCAGACTAAATCTAAGATACCTGTCAAAAACAACACCGCTGTCCACTAACTTTTTATTATCTAAAATGTCGGAGAATTGAGATAAGCCTCCTGTTATTACCCCCATCAAGAAGTATGTTTGTCTGTCTGTTTTCAAAATAACAAAAAGATCTATAGACAGATGTTACTGAAATTATCAGAGAAGGTGAACCTTATGCCAAGAAACAACAGTTTGGGTGATGATCCAGATACAGGAATTTTTTAAAGTTTAAGTTTAAGTTCTCCCCTAAACCACAGGGATGGAGCAGTGACTATTGATAGTTTTTTTTCAGGGGTCAGGGCACCTGCCCATAAGGGCCCTTTTGAGGCCCCATATATACAGTACAAACCAAAAGCTTGGACACACCTTCTCATTCAAAGAGTTTTCTTTAATTTTACTATGAAAACTTATGACTATGAAAATTGAAGATTCACACAGACCTAAAATTGCCCCAAAAAAACAGTTACTAAATAGTTAACTGGTTTGGTAGATCTTGGCCTCTATTGCTCTGGTGCTTAGGGTCTGCTCCTGTGCAGCCATGATGCGTGCCTCTGTGCTGTCCTTCAGTCCGGTTTTGTCTAGCCATTGGTCGGGGTGGGTATTGGAAAAAGAAGTCATGATCCGATTCGAAACACGATTCACATGCCACGATGCGATTCTATCACGATGCATCATGATACTTGAAATATTGCGATGCATTGCGATATTTTCACTGAACACTGTAAGAAAAAGATACAGCTATTACCAGTGGCTGACTGGCTGGGTGTGATCTGGATAGTGTCTTCAACTGATACATAACTGAAAGCAACTGAATTCATACATAGCTGTATTTATTGAAACGACTTTTGAAGGAGTTGCCATGAAAACAAATACTGGACAGAAATATTACTATTACTGGCGTGGACACACTGACAAAAAGATCTTAGGATTCATCAAACTTAAAATAACAAAATAAGAATAATCAGTGCCATTTACATGGCCTCAGTGGTCCTTTAAACCAAATAAATGAAAACATTCAAATGTATGACATTTCCCCTTTTGCAAATGACGTGCATCATATAAATTTTGTTTTTAAAGCCAAAATGCATCCAAGCATCTGACTTGAAATGTGATGGAGCCGCGGGGCGAATTTTTTCAGTGTCCTCCATGTTTTATTTCACTCGTCGCAGTATCCCACGGCCGGACATGCTTGTGACACAAGGCAGCGGGCGTCAACACATCTGCAGCGACATCTGCTGCACTGGAAGTTGTATTCCACCTGATTTGGCTGATGTGCGTCAACCATTAATGTTTTTTATTTGTTAATTTTGTTTTTTTTAATAATCGATTCTTGCCTTCAAGAATCGATGCAGTAGATCACAAAAATTAGAATCGCGATGCATCATCATGACGATTATTTTGCACACCCTTAGCCATTGGTAGGATTTCCTGATAAAAGCCACTTCGATTATGTTCCGTTGGTACATCCCATGTAGGGGCTTTTCCTCCCATGACGGAGTCTCTGGTACCTCATCTTCTGTTCCCCATTGTCTGAGACATTCAGTGAGGATGTCATCTGTTGGAGCCTTGTCCTTGATGTACTTAAGGATCGTGGATGTTTCATCCTGGATAGTGGCTCTTACGCTCATTAGTCCTCAGCCTCCTTCCTTACGGCTGCCATACAGTCTCAGGGTACTGAATTTGGGGTGGTACCCTCCGTGCATGGTTAGGAGCTTTTGTGTCTTAAGATCTGTGGCCTGTACCTCCTCCTTGGGTGGAAGTTATGATTGATTTTGGTAGCAGACCGATTGGTAAACAAGTCCACGCTACGGTAATGATCTAAAATGATGGACCAGCATCATCACGGAGACGGACTATGTCTTTTCACACCCAGAAACACATCAGCCTTAGGACCGGATTCTAATATCTCTGCAGTGGGACTATAAATCTGATATGGCATTGCTGTTGAAGCTTCTTGAAAATGTTAGCACACAGAACAGCAGTGAGAAGTGATGGAGAGTTATCGTGCTTGGATTATTAAAATTATGAATATAATGTCTAATTATCATCCCTGGAATATGGTAAAAATAAAAATGATATACAAAAAACATAGATAAATTTAGTGCCAGGTTGCCTAAATAATATAGCAGTTACTAGACTGAAAAATATATTTGTTAAAGGAATCAATATAATAGATGAAAAATGCAAAAAAAAAAATTAAGATACGTGTCAACAAATATCTTATATCAGCCGAGAGGCTAGCATCCTATGCCTGTCGGAGATGTGGCTAACCACGCTAACCCCGGATAAAGATGGACAGATTTCATCTGCTTTGGGCCGACAGAACCAGAGAGAGTGGTAAAAAGAGAGGAGGGGGCAAACAAGTTATAAGTGAATGAAAACAAGAAACATGAAACATTGTTTTTTAGTATCAATCCCTAATTGTTCGGGTTAATAAATTCTTTGTGTTATAATGATCAATTGGGTGCAATTATACATACAACCCCTTGTGGACTCTGGTCGCCCTGGTGGCATAGACATGAGTGAGCACAAAGAAGAAGAAGAAATCTTCTAATTGGTGCTAAAAGGAGCTCACTGTGTCTCATCTGTATTATACTCCAGGTCATTATTACTGTATTACTGTATTTAGAAGTGGTTTATCACTGTTGTGCCATATGCCAAGATCATGGTTTTTGGACATTGTGAACCAGTGTCCATGTTTCATCTTGACATGATGACCATAGAAGAGAGCACAAGCTTGGTGAATAAACAGCTATAAGATCTCTCCAACTCCCCTTTTTCAGCCAAGGCCTCCACAGGCAATCACATGGCAGCCCACAGAGGTTTGACTTCCCAGCCCTCCTCTGAGGACAGACAAGAACCACAGAACACACTCTTCCCTTCACTCTTTTCCCATGGAGTAACCTGGATAAACGTCCGCGAGGCAGCAAAAGTGCATGGAACTGTGCTGCGCTGTTTAACTCCACTCTCATTGGTTGTTCTGCCTTAGGTTCCGCCTTCTCTCTCTCTGATTGGCTGTTTTCTAATCCGCGTGTGCTTGAAGCACAAAATAGAAAATTTATTCACACTAGAATGCTGCGGTTACTACAATTAATATTAGGCTACAAAACAAATCCCAATTTAAAAAAAATATCATGTACACTAAAAAACAAAACCCTTTTTTTTTTCTTTTATAAAACGAAATATTCTGAGTCAGCCAGGAGTTCTGAAGACTACTGGAAAAATGGGCAAATAAAGGCTTTAAGCCATCAACATTTCTGATTCTTAGCCACAGCCAACCAAAAAAGAAAATGTGAGGGTTTCCTTTTTTACCAATATTTAGTTGATATTACTGTTTTAATTTTTTGATGACTTTTTGAGGAAGTTCAGGTATAATTATTAGCAGGTGTTATTTCTCTTATAGAGGATAAAAACAAGAAATGGTGGCTAAACATCAGCTATTTTTCGTTTAAAAAAACATAATAAGGGTTCCACATAATGATAGTAATTTAATTGACTATTTACAGTAGATTTTTTCGGCACCATAGCGAGCAAAGGAAAGAAGAGCTTCTTAAAGAAGAAGTTACAGGTCTGTGAGAGCCAGAAATCTTGCTGGTTTGTGGGTGACCAAATACTTAATTTCCACCATAATTTACAAATAAATTCTTTAAAAATCCTACAATGTGATTTCCAGGATTTTTTGTCCTCATTTTGTCTCTCATAGTTGAAGTGCATCCATTATGAAAATTATAAAACTCTCTCATTCTAAGTAGGAGAACTTGCACAATCAGTAGCTGACTAAATACTTTTTGGCCCCACTGTACATATATATAATGAGTTACGCTAAAATAGTTTTATTTCAAGTTAACAAGAGTTTAACAAATTTTCCAGTTTCTTCAGTTTATCTAATTGCTTTTCCTGTTTCACGCCAAACATACAGCAGCTTCTCTCCTGCATGTCTCATTGGAGATGTTTATCATGAAGCAAATATTAATATGCTTAAACACTCTTTCTGGTTGATGATGCTTATAGGCTCTACATCAAAGCTCATTTTTCTATTCCCTCTGCAAATAAATGTGTCAGAGTTTCTTCTAAATACCACTAAAGGCAGCCAACCCTTGATTAGAAAAATTCAGCTGAGTTATAAAACCAGACAAAAGTGGGTAATATCCAGTGTACTAGCAGTAAAGATTTTTTTTTTTTACTTCAGCTGTGATTGTTTTTGGTCAAAACTATTACAAAATCTCACGTAACCGGTATACATTTGTACGGAGCCTTTATACTAACACTAAACAACTTTCATTTTCTTGATTCAAATTCTGACGCATTCACACATGAGGACATTACTGACATGTAAAAAAGAGAATTCTGTACGTAAACGCAGACAGTCACAAACCACAACTTGCAAATTAGATATTTGTGAGAAAGGCTGTGTTTAATTTTCAGTCTTTTAACTTGTAGTACAGTGTCCAGTTTAGTCCCACTTTGCAACCTTGTCCTCTTGTTTGAAACACACAGTTTTAATCTTGCACTTTATTTACAGTGTTACAGATCAGGTAGAAAATGTCACCTTCTTTTTTAAAAAAGATACTAAAATAGAATCTAACCAAATAGTGTCCCATCACACCCTTTACACTGAATACCATGACTCACTTTTGTTCTGTTCTTATAAACGGCCATGAGACACATTAAAGTTGACAGCCAAGACTGATTAATATTCCTTTAGAGAAGAACACAAATTTTCAAAGTGTGGGAAATAATAAAAAATCAAGGTGAAATATAAGTCAGAACCATATTTATGTTCCCTTTTGAGTTTCACTCCTGAATAAAAGCTGACAGACAGAAAGGCAACTGTAACTGAAGACTGCGATTTATATGCATCACAAATGCAGCTGCATAACTGACAACCACTGGGCACCTCCTCAACATAAGGTGTGAATGTGATGAAGCATGATTAACCCCTTTTATGGCTGCAGAAAGAATCCGGCAACACAGAATAATAATTCCTTGTCTCAATCGCACACAGAAAATAAAACTGCTCCAAAGGAACCATCTGTATCCAGTTCTTGTAATAGATGTATTTTACAAGACAGAATTTCAATTTCCTTGCAGGAAATTTAACGCATCCTTACAGTGTATTAAATCTGTCCTTTTGGGAAAACCTTTGCCATGACTTTTACTCATTTACGTATTTATCTGGAACTCTTTTCAATGGGTATCATGTATGTGTGTGTTTCTTTTTCTATAGTCATGTTATGATTATATTTCATGAGACGTTCGCTTTAAAATCGTCTGTAAGCATCAGTTGAAGGGTTGGAGACAGTATTTACAGTGGCTAGCCAAAGTTTTAACACCACATAACCTTTGCATATTGTTACGCATTAAAACCATGAAACTTAAATGAATTTGATCCCGATTCTGTGGGAAAGAGCAACATGAAGTAGTGCATATTAGTAAAGCGGAGGGTTAAAAGTTTAGTTTTTTCCAAGATGAAAATCCAAACATCTTTATTACCTTCAACAAGAAACTAATTAGTCAACCTGTCAGCCTGTGTGTAATGTAATCTGGGTATGAATGCAGCTGATGTGTGAAGGTACCAGAGGTTTGAAAGGAAACAATCAACCCTATGTACTGTAGCCCAAGGAAGGCAAGGGTTTGTGAAAAGTTTACAGAGCTGCTGAGGGCAGGATTAGTTTACGGCCGAGTATGTCAGCATTTGAACATCTCACAAAACGGTATTCTGTTCTTCATCTGCCAAGGTTATGGCATAACTTTTGAACTCCCAGCATGTGGTTGTCTAAACAAACTGAAAAAAACCTGCAGAGAGAGCATTGATCAGCTAAGCATACAAGTTGGTTTGCTCTCTGCTGGTTTTAATCTAAATATACCACACAGGGCAGGGGGGGTTCAGTGTTTTTTTCATGGGCAAACAGAATAAAATGACAAAAACTCCAAACAAAATTAGGGAAATTTTTAACTTTTAAATAAATTGAGCCAAAGAACATTGAAAAGGTTGAGATAATTGCTAAATACAACTGAAGCTGTAAACTTTTTTTTTTAAATCACTGTTAAAATTAAGGTAGCATACTTTAATTTGTCCTAAAGACTCATGGGACTCGGTTAATTGTCAGTACATATGATAAGTTGACATGTTAAAATAGTGATTTAGTTAATCGAGTACAGAGGGCACTGGCCCCTCTTGACCCCATTATAGAACCATCCATGTGTCAGGAGCTGCCAATATCCAAAGCTCGGGTTGGAGAATCTGCTTACAGTGAAGGTATCAGAGGTGCAACTCATGAATTAGAATATAGAACGCTTAAAAAAATAAAACCAAACCATATACTGTTCTCAGTTTGCCAAAGTCATGTTCATACAGAGCAGACATGTAGAGTTTGTCCTGCGCAGATCTGTGAAATGTGTTCTGAATATGAATATGAAGACACAACCAATTATCATTTATGTTTGGTATAAAAATTGCATCTTATTTATAGCCTTCTAAATAAATAATATATATATATATTTTATTATCACACATAACCCACCCTTCAATTGATGGTTGATCAGCTTTTTAAAGTGTTTCCTCTGGTATTATGGAGTCTTTCAGGTTGGAAAAGTTTTGTTATCGAGTTAATCTCTGCAACTTTCCCTCAGATTAAAGCTGGGACTCTGCTTGGGCCACTTAGAGTTGTGACGTTTACGATAAACCCTTCCCCTAAGCCCTAATCTAGCAGGGGTGTGCATAATGCTGGGCTGAACTGGAGAAAGGGAATGCTTTAGATCTATTCTCAGTTAAAATGGCCCAGTCAAAGTCCAGATTTAGATACTCCTTGGACATTGTGGTAGGACTTAAATATCTAAGCCCTACTTTGTGTTGGTCCAACACATAACATTCCCATAAAGGTGAAATAATGTGAACAATTTTGCATAAAACGAACAAACAAACAAAAAAAAGACATAGATATGTGAGAGTATATTTCTTTTACACATTTGCATTTTTTAAAGAGTAAAAATTTCCGCTGACATCTAATAGCAGGAAGATCGATTTACAGAACGGCCTTCTATATCTCCATTTATTAGACCCTTATATAAATATCATGTGCTACTGCTTCCATCTTTTGCTAGCTGTAGTTCCCTTCAAAAGCTCATCCAACAGGTCAGTTGCCAGCAAAAACGTGGATATAAATTGAGCTAAAAAAAAAAAGAGTAGGAACATTTAAATGAAGGTGCATTAATTATATATTAATTTGATAAATAAATCATTGGAACATGGACTCTCTAACAGCAGACGACTTTTGTCCAGTGTTTTAATTTAAAGGCCAGTGTTAGTGCTTTTTAGAGTCTTTAATAGGCTGGCCTATTTGTAAAGCAAACATTTGTTTCTTACATGTCAATACATACAGTACCAGCTTCCTTATCAACAATTTCCTGCATTCCTGAGAATTCTCATGGAAGTCTGAACAAAGATCCCTCTTTACTTCCCAAATGTGAATTATTGAACCCAACAGACGGCAAAGTAAAAGAACACAATGTGAGTGGAGAAAAAAAACAACTAATTATTTCCCTCATATCTTTTAAAACTCTGCATAGATTTAGTTGTAAGACACACACAGGTAAGAACTTAGAACAGAACAATGAAAAGGTTAAATAAAAAGATGTCTGTTCCAAGCGATGCCTCCAGCAGGGGGCGCTTCTCTGGGTATTCTGCTTGGAAAACCAGGAGGAGAGGTCCTTTTATTTCAAGCGCTCATTCTTGGCTGTTACATGGGCACTTGTGTAGAGGGAAAAAATTAAGGACAATCATTAGTTTCAATAATGTCACAATGAAAAGCTGAACAAAGGCAGAGAAAATCTGTTAGCAACCCTGGTAAAGATGAATTAAGAAAAAAAGGTTTACAATAAATATTAGATCAACAAAAGGTCTTATTGGGCAATATGCTGGAGGACAACACATATTCATCCTCACATACTAAGGGGGAAAAAGCATTTTTTGTCCTACCATCACAAACATAAACAGGTGGTGTTAAATCAGCTCAACTAGAACTGTGTGCTTTAGTTTTCTGGGATTATGACTCAACAATAATAAGTTTCCTCATCTTCTAATAGGTTAAACCTAAATATCAAGGAAACCAGAAAAACTATTTAGTTCACTTAAACCTACTCAAAGGTTAACTTTAACCTAATGATAAAAGGTTAATATTAACATGTAAAAGTGTTGGGACCATTTTGTTTACCATGGCACACAGGAATAGGACACTAATATTGAACAACACAAAGCATCAGAATGGTTACTAACACCATGTTTAGCCAGTCACTGAAAACCTTTTAAGCTGCTCCAAGTTAAATATCGAGTGTTAGACTTCTAATGAGTAAAGTAACACATTTCAGAATATAATCTGTACACAAACAATATAAGCCAGTTTTAAAGATCATAGCTACAACTCTTTAATTGTAGCGATTGATTTTTCAAAAATAATACATGGTCTTGGTTCTGTTCTTCTTTACTTTGCTCCTTGTTTTCTAGTTTTATTGGTTTAATTCCAGTTTTGTTGTAATTTCTAGATTTATGTTAGTTCTCATGTTTTTCTGTTGTTTCCTCCGTTGTCCTCTTGTGTGTGTGTTCCTTTCCCCTTGGCTCCCTCGTTGTCTCCTCTCACACCTGCTCCTTGTCAACTAGTTAGCCCTGCCTTTGTCTCACTCAGGTATATATACTCTCCCTCTGCTCTCACTCTTTGTTGTCTTTGCTGTCCTCTCATGTTGTCCATCTACCTCGCCCCTGGCTCCTTGTGTTTGGTTTCTCCAGATGTCTCCATAGTTCTGGTTTGCTTTGATTATTAGTTGGATTTTTGCATTCCTGCCTTTGTTTACTGTTTTGCCCCATTAAACTGCTAAAAATCTCCTCAGCCTCTCTGCCTCTGCATTTGGGTCCTCCAAACCCTGACAAATACATTCACAGAATGAAAGTATTATTGTTACTGAGAAATAATCAAAAATTTTGAAATTTTGATGGGTCCAAGATGTATAAACATTACTTTCTGGTTATGATGCTAAAGTTGACACAAATGGATTTTGCACCAATAGGAACTGGATTGAAATCCCTTCAGACTGAGCTCAGGTGTTATAAGATCCAAGTAGAATGGCAATAGAGTTGGGGAATGGCTTCACTTCAAAGGTTCAAGCTACAGAAACAAAATGAGGGTGCACATCAAGTCAAAGCACTGGTGGGAGGAAGAAAAGGAGGCTAGAAGCCCCACAGAGGTTCCTGCTTTTCTTCTGGTTAAGATAAATGTTTGGTAACGGTGGCATTAGCAGACCTGGCAAACGCCTCCACCTAACCATGGTGAAGTTGGTTTGAAGTTGGATATTGGATATTCAAGCTCTGCAGGGTCAGTGGGATCTCGCTCAGGGTTGATCTGATTGAGGGACCCTGATTTCAGGCAGTGTCTCTCAGCTGCTTCCCCCTCCCACACGCTGTGGTGGAGTTAGGGACTGTCAACAAATTTTTCAACCATGCACACTTGAAAAGGAAAAATGAATAAATTCCTTATCTTGTGATCAGCTAAGATGAAACTAATATAAAATCCTGCCTATAGCTGTCATCTGTAAGGCACACTTGTTTTTATTCAATTTCAAGCTATTTCAAATTTTTAAAGGTATTTGTGAAGACTTTTTGGTACTTTTCTTTTATAGCTTCCAGGTCAAGTTACCCACTGACTTCAAATCTGTGTGAAATTGTTTTACTACATTAGCCTGATAAGGCACACTCGTTTTTATTCTGTTTTAAGCCTTTTTATATTTTTTAAGATTTTTATAATACTTTTTTTTTTATATCTCTTTAATAGTTTCCAGTGCATGTGACCCACTGACGTCATATCTGTTTGAAATTGTTCTACTACATTAATCTGATGGGCACACTCATTCTGAGGCCTTTTCATATTTTCAAAGATTTTTTATACTAAAGAAATTGAAATTTGTTCAATAGCTTCCAGGTCATGTGACCTCCTGAGTCAAAATTTTTAAAATTTTTCTACTACATTATCCTGAATGTGCACACTCATTTTTATTCTATTTTAAGGCTCTTAATATTTTTAAAGATTTTTTATAAAACTTTTTAAAAATATTTCTTCAATGGTTTCCAGGTCATGTGACACACTGACTCCAGATCTGTTTGAAATTATTCTATTACATTAGCCTGAAGGAGCACACTTATTTTTTTTATTACAATTTAAGCCTTTGTATATTTTTAAAGATTTTTTTATATTAAAAAATAAATATTTTTCTCTTAAAAAAATAGATATTTTTCTAATAGCTTCCAGGTCATGTGAATCACTGAGTCAAATTCTTTGTGAAATTGTTCTTATGCATTATCCTGATGGGGCACACTCATTTCTATTCCCTATTAAGCCTTTTTATGTTTTTGAATATTTTTTATGATTAAAAAAATTATATATATATTATTTTTAATAGCTGGCAGGTAATGTGACCCACTGACTCAAATTATTTGTGAGATTGTTCTTCTATTTTGGCCTGATGAGGCACACTCATTTTTATTCCATTTTAAGCTTTTGTATATTTTTACATATTTTATATAATAAGAAAATGCGATTTTTCTTCAAAAGCTTCCAGGTCATGCGACCCACTGCCTCCAAATTTGCTATAACATTAGACTGATGGGGCATACTCATGTTTATCCAATTTTAAGGTTATTATATTTTTGAAAGATTTTTATAATATATTTTTTCTATTTTTTCATGCGACCAACTGACTCAAATTCTTTGTGAAATTGTTATTCTACTTTAGCCTGATGAAGCAGACAAATTTTTATTCAATTTTAAGCTTTTGTATATATTAAAATATTTTTTTATAATAAGAAAATGTGATTTTTCTTCAAAATATTCCAGGTCATGTGACACACTGCCTCCAAAATTGTGGATTACACTAAATAATGAATCCCAAAAAATATAAAATAACTTCAAATAAAAAAATTGATTGTGCCTCATCTGTCCCATCTATTGGAACATTTTCAGCCAGATTTTGAACCAATGGGTCACATGATTTCGAAGCTATAGAAGAAAAACCTCAGATTTAAAAAAAATCCTTAAAAAATCTTTCAAATGAAAGGAAAATGACTGTGGCTCATCTGGCCGATCTAGTATAAAAGTTTCAGACAAATCTTGAGTCTG
This sequence comes from Cyprinodon variegatus, assembly GCF_000732505.1. Classification (NCBI taxonomy): domain Eukaryota; kingdom Metazoa; phylum Chordata; class Actinopteri; order Cyprinodontiformes; family Cyprinodontidae; genus Cyprinodon; species Cyprinodon variegatus. The sequence continues at coordinate 198,347 of NW_015150860.1, forward strand.
TGTGTCACCTGAAACCTATTGAGAAAAACAATAAATTTGAATAATAAAAAAATAATAAAAAGACTTATAATTGAATTAAGGTGTGTGTGCCCCATTTAAGTAATATAGTAGCATGATTTACCATTAATTTTGCTTTATTGGGCGACAAGAATTTATTCATTTTTGTTTAGTTCGGAAATTTGTTGACGGTCCCAGAATGAACCACTGCGTATGAGAAGAGGGAGCAACAGAGTGCGGCTGGCCGAAGAAGTAGAAGTAGAAGATGAGTAGCCATTGGATCAAAAAATGCATAATCTACGATGTTATAACTGTCGAAAAATTTAGACAGGCCAAACAATAGACAAGGCCAAAAAATAAGGTGATCAAATTTAGAAATTTTTATAACTTTTTTAAAACCTACAGATACACTGCAAGAATGCAGCAATACTTTGCATCAAAGATGGACAACAAGCTGAGAATAGGGAGCAAAAACGCTTTGTGGCACGGTGTGGGAACAATCAGATTCTAAATGTGCACAAAACAAGGCGATTGTTGTAGATTTCAGAAGAGACAGGAAAAAGTTGAATCCTGCCAAATCAAGGAAGGAGAAGTGGAGCTGGTGGATCCAATAAAATATGCTTTAGGGGAGATGTTAAAGAAGTGGGGATGGTAAAACCATGACTAAAAACACCAATTGGGGAGCGATGAATAAAACATATTGAATTTTTTTCCCCTCTTAAATGCAAAACATACAGTATCTATATTTAGTGCAGTTCTGGATAAATTTGGATTAATAATGATTAATTATTTGAGTCCTGCACAGATCCAGATCTGGTTCTTGTAGAGTCTTATAATACAGTCTCTGTTGTTTTATTAAAATAGAACACCAGGTATTAGAAGTTTTGGTGCCAAAAATGCTCTCAGCAGTGATATAAATATCCACAAATTACATGTTAAATCTTTCCAAATTGTCTAACATCTTTACCAGGGTTTATGGTCGGCTCTTTGCCTACCGAGGGAGGTGGTGCTGTACCGCGTCCGCTGCAGGGTGGAGTAGCCAGGCTTGTCTGACAACAAGACCCGGTGCGCCTGAGGGATCCCCACCTCTCCGTTCCTCTGCAGGGAGGCACATCTGCGAAACGTGAAGTCCAGCTTGGTCTGGATGTTGCTGGAGCTGTGAGCCCGCTGAATATCCACAGGCTCCTGATTCCCAGCCTTTCCGTTGGCAAACTGTACTTTGCAGTGATGGCTGTCGCATTTTTGAACCGTACTGCCTCTCCTCTCCTCTGGCGGTGCTGCTGGAAGAGTCCCATTGGAAAGAGACAGTTTGGCTAAATTACTGCTTGCCAATTTTCCCAGGTGTTCATGGCCATTTGGTCGCCTCTCTCGGTCCTCGGCTGGGGACCTAGGAACGTCTCTCTTTGTGAAAACTGGCTTGAAAAATGACGAGAGATTTTCGTGGCTCTGTCCCTCCTCTGCTGCCGGTTCTTTAGCCATCTGTATCAAGTCTTTTTGGCCCCTGTGGGTGCTAGCTGTCCGGGCGTTGGTTCTACGAAGCGTAGACTCCCTACTTTGAGGAGCGCTGTGGCTTACATGCCCACCCAGAATGCCCCCTCTCTGGAGGTGGATGTCCAGGTCTCTAATCTGATCAATTCTCAATCTCTTAGACAAAGAACCCTGCCTCAAGCAGTCATCATCTCTTGAAACAACCTCTCTGTCATTACCATATTCTTGACCTGCATTTCTCTCCAGAACGGCTCGGCTTTGCCCCTCAGGGATTTTGGGAGAGTAACATCCATCACAGCTGACTCTGTCCGTACAGCTAAGGCTGCTGCCACTAGGCGAGCTGCAGTCCTGGCCAACTCCAAGCACTCTCCTTTGTGGTGGAGTGGCCACCAGGTTGATGATAGGGTCTTTGGTGCATCTGGGCCGGCGTCCGGACTCCAGGTACTCCACAAGCTCTCCAGACTGGACCTGGACAGAGTGCTTGATGCGGTCTTTTGACCCGAAAGACCAGCGTATAGGAAGAACTTTGTTCAGGGTGTCCTTGGGCTTGGCAGGTGACCTCATACTTGAACTCCTAACTTTGGTCCTTTGCACCAACCGATTGGACCCATCTATAAAAGAACATTTAATGTTAGCATGCTGACCAATATTTAATATCTAATTATTAAATCTTTGCAAAAGTATTCTGAAGATCTTATGAGATCCAATAATACAAAATTGTGGAAAAACTGTAAAGTGCAGCTCATCTTCTGATGAGCGAATTGCACCAATTCATGGATGGATGATATGCAAATGTAAAAATTGAATTTCTGCAAAGATTTTTTCCAAATCTGAAAGCCAAAGTTTGCATCTCTTAATGCTCAGAGGGGATTTTTTTTTCTCCCTTTATATCTCATACATGTTTTTTTTTTTTTTTTTTACTTTTGTCAGGAGCACTTAGATTTAAGTAACCTAAATAAAGTGTTCAAGAAATATTATTTAGAATTAAAATAAACATTTTATTGTCATTATTGCCTCCAACTTCATGGCTTAGAACATACGACTGGGCGATCTAGTCTGGGATTTCTTTCATACAAAATCTGATTAATAATTTTTTTTCCTCACTTAGGTTTCATTAACAAAATTAAATACATTGCTTTCATAAATCATCTTTATTTCAAGCATCCCATTTTGGAGTTGATGTAATTTAAAGGGCAGTGAAATTGAAACCGTGAAACATGCTTTAAAATACATAATGTAAAATAATCAAGTTTCAGCAACAAGCAGTGAAAATGTAACACGCTGCATGTTAGCAGCTAGTGGTATCACACAGTAAGCTAGTTTATCAGTGATTAGGACACATCTAAGAACAGAAAGTGATGGACTGATAAAAATTCTCAGATATTCTAAAAATGATATCTCTATAAACAAATAAATGGATTATTCAAGTTTATCTATTAAAACTTTTTACAACCACTCTCAAACAGCCAGTAAAACATGCAGCCTGCTCGCTTTAATTGGTGCAACTAATCTGGTTTGAACATTATCATTTGCGCAGCAATCTTTGAAGATCAGCTGCAACATGCCCACTTATCGGAGGTACTAAATAAAAACTTGCCCATGCAATTTAGTGCGTCTAATTCCCAATCTGATTATAAGGTCCTTAGATTGGTTAGAACAAATGACTGTGTGGAAGAAAGGCATACATGTAGACATCTGATTTTACCACAAGTCATGCAAGCAATGGGACATACATGTGTCATGATCTCAGCACTGATGCTGCTCAGATTCCTCACAATATACACCTGCTCAGATCTATTCCAGCATTCTGATTCCTGATTTCCTTTCTGTTATGCCTGACCTGATCTTTCCCTGTTTCTGAGCCTGCTTGATCCCTGTTCTGCCTGACTGCCCGCCTGTTCTGCCTGACCCTGATCAGTTTGCCTGCCCCTTGCCTCACCTGGAACTGTTTCTCAACCTTTTCCTGGATTTCCCTCTGCTGTTTTATTGAACTTTTGATCACCTGGCTCTGAACCTGACCTTGCCTCTGACTATGGCTTCTGGTTTGTCCTCCTATTCTTCCTGCCTACTATTGCCTTCACGGTTCTGACCCTCTGCCTGACCATGGCTCATCGTTACTTGGTTGGAGTTATTCTCTGGGACGTCCTGACCAATGAGAACAACATCAGTGCTACTGTAAGACGGCATGAACCTAGCCTTGCGGGTCTCCCTAGACTGAGGATTAAGAGAAAGTTAGTGACAGAGGTGTCAAGTAACAAAGTACAAATACTTCGTTAATGTACTTAAATACACTTTTTAGGTATCTATACTTTACTCTATTACTTATTTTTCTTCCTACTTCTGACTTCTACACATTCATCATATAACGCAAACGCTCTTTGCTATTTTTCAAATTTGTGCTGACACCAAAGGAAATCATCAGAAGCAAGCAGGTGTTCTTCAAACTGCAAATGCGAATTGTCTATGCCATGTCTGAAAGGTCGGACACTGGCGAGAGCGTATCGTTAGATGGAGACGGAGACCAACAAGACCTCCCTCATCCTTTACCCTATCTCAAAGAATTTTTCGAAATAGTCGAAAAATTTAGCTTACAATTCATCTAGTGGCATCTGGCTGATTTTTTTTAAAGGTTACTTTATACTTCTATACTTTAAGTAGTTTTTGGAGCACATGCTTTTTCACTTTTACTTGAGTAAAGAGGTCAAGTTAATACTTCAACTTTTACCAGAGTGTTTTAAACTGCAGTATCTATACTTTTACTAAAGTAACAAATGTGTGTAGTTTTGACACCACTGGTTAGTGACCATTATGTTGTGATTGATGCCCATTGTAAAGCCCATCGTACATTTTCAATGAAACAAACTGTACTAAGCTTTCACACTGGTTGTCTGGTTTGAATTCTGATCATTACAACATGTGCTCTAGTGAGATTAGACCAAACTTTTGACTTGATATCTGAATCTATTGGTGCAGGAGGCCTGGAACCCCCATCTGGTAAGTGTTGATGGAGGGAGGGATGGGGCTAAAATTTGAGCTAATACTGGGGTGCTGGTTCACCTTCCTGGAGGACAACTAGAGTTTGCTTTAGATGACAATCACACCCATCAGTTAAAATGGCCTAGTCAAAGTCCAGAACTAAAAACTGTTAAAAAAAATCTTGAAAAAGGAGAAAATTGGAAAAACATTAAAGAATGACAAATGTTGTTGCCAGGCAAAGTGGTTATAAAAACTGTCACTAAAATCTGTGGTTTAAAACTTTGATTGCAAACGCATCCAAAATTAAATACAGCAAATTTCTCAACTTGCATAAACATTAAACTTGTCAGTCATTTATATTTATTTTGCAATTAAAATACCTACTTCCTTCTACGTCTCTGTTAGGTTCATCTCCAAACACTGGTAACTCTGGGGACTCTGGAGCATACACTGGTTCTAAAAGGGCCGGACTGGGAACACTGGAGACCATGCTGCCGCTGCTGCTTCCTCCTCCGTTCAGTCGGACCAACCAGTGATCAGAGGTGGATGAGCTGGTGGAACCTACAATTACATCACATTTTACTGATTTATTTTTATGTATATCATAATTCTAATAGCATAATGATTTACTAACAATGCATATTGATATGAACAAACTAGCTGAGAAAAGGGACAAACCAGTGACTGAGGAGCTGGCAGACCACAGGGGTATGGTGCTTCTTTTCTGATAGAAGAGAATGTAAGCTCCACGCGTGCACAACTCGGCCTCTGGAATGGGCTCAACGGTGCTGTCGTCATAACTGTACCACTGACCGTCTACTGAGTTTCGACAAAAGGCTGCAATTGAAACAACATGTGAAATCGATACATGTAACCTTTTTTCTAAACAGAAGACGCAGGTTGATGGAAAAGTAAACTTCATGTGAGGAGGGAATACAGACCTGTGTAATGGCCACCGTGCATTCCTCCATGATGGTTGCAGACTGCGTACAGATCATACAGGAAGTCAGGGGGAGCCAGGTCCGGCCGCCTGCTGTGTTTCCATCCTTGTCGCAGAGGGGGTTGTTGGGGGCCGTTGTTGCGGTTCACCATGTGAGGCGTCATGTCCAGTCCGGCCAGGGGAAAATGCACAAACGTGGTGAGCTTGTCTCTCCGCTCGCCTACCTGCCGGAAGCGCTTCAGGTGGAGGATGAGGATGTCAGGCAGGGTCCACAGACTCATCTTCACCATGCCCTGCTGCAGCTGCTTGCAGTGGGGGCATTTCCAGGCATCATCTGGGGCGAGCTAGAGGCAAAATACAAGGAGAATATGGAGAAGAGAACAAAGAAAGGTGATTTTTAAGGATCTAAGTACTTGGTAGATGTGATTTCTTTTAATTTAGTAATGCTACCAAATGAGTCTGTGGTTTTTACTGTTATTTCATCAGACAAGTCATTCAAGGGTAGGATAAAACTGTGAAGTGGAAGGAAAACGACACACATGTTTCCAACATTTCTGTTAAGGAAAATCTAAAGACCATGGCTTTTCCTAAAAGATGTATCCATTTTTAGTCCAAACCTTTGAGATTTACATGTGGATAATTTAATTGTTTCAAGTCTTCTCCTTTAAACATCCACAGTTTTTGCTCATTTTTGTTAATGCAAAATAATTCAAGCTCCATCATATAGCTTTCATGAACAGACATTTTTTTAATGATTTCCTACAAATTCTATGGTTCCTTTTAGGTGTGGACTTTGACTGGGCCATTCTGACATGTGAACATAGTTGGCTCAGATTGAGCTCCAGTCATCTTCCCACCAACTGACCTGCATCCCATTACCTTCGGGAGAAGAAAAAAAAATTCCCTAACAGGATGCTGCCCCCACCGTCTTCAGGGTGATTATTGGATTTAGTTTTCAGTCCATTTTGGTATTCCTGCTGACATTTTTTGCTGTCTCTTTAAATGGCTTAAAGAGAGGTTTCTTAACCCTGGTCCTCAGGGCCCACGGTCCTTCATGTTTTGGATGCGTCTCTATGCTCACCTTTTCATTCAAGTCAGGAGTGTAGAGGCAGTGAAACACATAAACATGTAGGACAGTAGGCCCTGAGGACCAGGGTTAAGAACACCCTGGCTTAACCTCTTAACATCCACCTCATTTTGGGTAATCCTCGCCTATTTGGCATACCCAAATGGAAAAGCAAATAACTTAGGAACTGTAAGCACAAATTACATGTGCAATACATTATTTGAAAGCTATGCAACCTTTAAAATCCAAATAACCATTTTGCTCTGAGTAAAGCTAAATAAAATTGGTCTAGAGCTGCAAATATTACATTACGGTTTAATAAAACGGATGTTCTTATACAAGTTCAACATCCAAAAGCCATTGCCATTTATTTATATTTTTAGGTTTTGCAATGAGGAAAAACTAAATTAGTGGTGTGCCGTTAATGGCGTTAAAGTGCTGCGTTAATGCCAGACTCTTATCAGGAGATAAAAAAAAGATTGAAAGTAAAGAAAATACCTTCTGAAACCAGAAAACTCAGCAAGTGCTTTTTATTTTTGAGTGAGTCAAAAACCTCCTCCTAAAAACTACTCAGGCAAATTTTGGATTTTTTGGGAACTTATGTTGCAAAAGTAGGTTTAACAAGTAGAAAGACTTCACTGATGACTTGAAGAAAAGCCCAAGGATGGGGGATCCAGCCGATCACTTACAGATGAACAAAGAAAGCAGGCTGTGGGCCGCGAGTAAAATCAGCTGATTGAGTTTATCAATGACAGTGTCGCTGTGCTACACAGAAACAATTGATCACTACAGAAAGCAAAGTTTTTCATTTTTGTAAAAGGATTGTGGTAAAGAAGGATGTTTGATGATGAAGTTTTTTAGAAAGTGAAGGGATCTTGTGTGTGATCATTAATGATGTCTGACCCTGAAACTCTGCTTGCGTCTAAGATCATGTTAAATATGAATGCATCTACTGTATAAAGATGCTGGGTTTGCTTCAGGGAAAATGGACTGAACAGGTGTTTGAACCTCTTCAAAGAAATACTTTCACTTATTATTTAGGTAGCACACATATCATGAATTTCTTTGGCAAAATTCAAATGAATGATTTTAATCTAGATTAATTCCAAAATTACAGTGAGATTAATCTAGTATAAAAAAAGGAATCCATGCCCATCACAACATAAAATTCATTGATTTTCTCCTACAGGATTTTTATATTAGACAGACAGACATATTTAGTGAAATTGTAGAGAGGAGCTGCTCTTGGCTGCTTTCTTGGAGCGCCGCCATGGTAACCAACTACCCATTGGTGTAAAATTATTAGTCATCATTATTATATTATTGGAAAATTATGCCAAAGAAATTTGTCAAAAATCAAATCTGCAAACATTTTATTGGTTGTTCTACTGTTAGGAAATTTAAACTGAAAAATGCATTAAACTAAAGTTGGTTCTTCATTATCTGTAGCCACTATAAGAAGCCATTATGGCTCTGGAGCCGCAGGTTGCACCCCCCAGGTCTAAGATATCAGCAGCCGGTACCTGTTCCTCTTTGGTGTAGAGCTGGAAGCACTCATCCAACGTGCAGCTGAACTGTTGGACGTGCTGCTGCTGCAGATTTCGCACGCTGTCTGCATCCTTCACCACTTCCTCGTGAATGTTACCGAACAAACTGGTACCCCAACAAGAAAAATAACAAAACAGTCAAAGAAAAGGTGCAAACTGATTCCACAAGAAGTTTTAAAGAGACGTGAAGGTTAAACACACTGACCAGTCCTTGACTCTGTGTTCCCACTCAATGATGAGCTTCACATGAGGAGGTCCTCCAGAACCGCAGAGCTTTAGAGCCCTAAAAGAAAAAAAAAAAGTTAAGATGAAGTAGTTGCTGCAAAAAGATTTCCCAATTATTTTTTTATCCAGATGTAGAACTGTCATAAATTTACTGTGATTTTAATGAAAGGCCTCACCACCAGCTTAAGTGGTACCGATTCTTTAGGGCTTTTTATGACTCCATTAGAGCTGTAAATAGATTCATTGTTCAAAACAGTTCATGCAGCAATATCCTGCTCTTGACCCTTGACTTCTGCCCCAATGAATAAATGGCCTGTTGAATAATTTATAATCTAATCTACAAAAACTCTTACTTCAGCCAAAACTGGGCAGATCCCGCAGCATCACTGCAGACAGGTCAAAACTGTTGTTGAAGCCTTTCACTCCAAGAAATGGTGTTGGTAAAGGATAAATACAATCTGTGAAAATTATTTAGCAGCAAATTAATTCGATTATAAGCCTTCCTTTTTGTTAGCTGCAGCAAATGCTACATAAAAAGATCTAAAATAATCTACCCAAAGATTTTGGCCATTTCAAAGTGCGAATGTGGCAGGAAATAACTGATTTGTTGAACTCTTCAGAAGAAGAAAAAACTAGTGATATTAAAATTAATTTCTTAAATCTAATTCTATAAAAAAACCCATAATATTTCTTATTGGTCTGTTAAAAAAGTCTCCAATTGGACTTATTAGTCGTGTGGGGTACGTAGTGAGACTAACTGCTGTGGAGATTAGGGGTTCAATCTCAGCCTGAGGCTTTGAGTTGAAAATCTTAAAGTTTATAAACATAAGCTAATTTCTCTTGATGTTTCATAGCCATTAAAATAAGAAACACTTTCCTATTGATATTTGAGTAATATTTTTTTGGTTTATTCTATTGATCATTTTATATTGTGTTTGCAGGAAACCCTTTGCAGCAACATGAGAAATAAGTCAAAAAGGTTCAAAACAACAAATTTTCCTTTATTAATCATAAGTCATCATCAACACCGAAAGTTTATGCCAAATATCTACAAGTGAAGTTTCTTAACATCCTGTATGTACATAGTGAAAGCAACCCCTGTAGACTGATAAAAATAAGCCTCTCCAAAAGTGGAACTAAGACAGAGAAGCAACAGTAAAGCTGGGCAACATATAGAGATTCTAAAGATGTTATCAATTTTTTAGAATATAAATCTACCTCTATATGCATACATTATATGCATAATTTATATGCATTGATATATTATTTATATTTGGGACAAAGCTTTTATTTAGAGATGTCTTTTTGTTATTATTTTATGCAGATGAAAACGTGTCTAGAATAATGCTGTATATTACCATTCAGTTTAAAAATATCAGAATATTATTTGTGGTCCATCCTGCAGCCTTAGTACGGTTAAGTGATAAAAGCAAGTCCTATCCAACCATTGGGGAATCCTAAAGGTAGCATTCTCCATTATTCAGTATATTTCTGGTGCTTTCATAGGCAGTATTTTACAAATACTTCATGTTATTTTGAAATATAAAGAAAATGTGTAGTATTAGATGCAATACTCAGGAATGCTTGGAATTTGTTCTAATTTTAATTCATAAAAGAAAAAAATTATAGAAAATAAATTCATTTTCCTTTTTTACAAGATATACTTAAAAATAATAAAGGTTTAATTCATGCATTTGATAAAATGCATGTAGGTGGCTCCAGATCATTTAAAACTATTTTCTTCCATCTAGGGGGGCAGTTTGAATCATTGAGTGTTTCACCAGGAAAATGTTCCCCAAAAACAACAACAAAAAACAAACAAACAAAACCCAGCTCAAATAAATGATTGGGCCAGAAATGATGAGAAGAGAGCGAGCAGGTGTTAAATATTTCTGACCACTAGGTGTCAGCAATGTTACAGTTATTGTATTCTGGACCATCAATCCATCTGATAAAGAAATAAAATGAATCTTAACCATCAGGAAAATGCATCAGAATAAATATCTTAGCCCCTACTCCTACTTATTTACTGACTTATGGCTTTATTTGTCCATTAGTACATGTGCAGGCTAACCTCGTTAAGAGGAATCTTTCACCTTCTTTATCAGTAAATTTGACATTACTATTTATAAAAATGTACATTTCCATTGCGGCCTATAGTGAGGTGCGCTCTATTGCACGGAAACCATTCTACAAACAATAAATTACAGGGAAAAGTTTAAAACCTTTTAAAAAATGCAAAAATATATATATATATGAATAATTAAATAATCTAGACAAGAAAGTTCAATATTTTCTAGAAAACATACCTAGAGAGATTAAAAAAGGCAAAGTATTTGCTGTATTGCATATCCTAAATGTTCATCTAGATATTCTTATATTTTTGCCATTTCTTCTCCTGCTTTTAATTGGTGCATGTAAAACGTTTCACTTTCCAGGCTGGTGCAGAATAAAGGACTCAGTTATCCACCTGTAAGTAATGTATCATAATCCAGGGATCAGTATACCTTTCACCCCTCCTCTCTTCTCCTCTTACCTGTACAAAAAGAGCAGCTGCAGCTCTATCCACTACAGTTTTTTTTTATCATTTTTTCTCCAGTTTATAAATAAAACCACTTCATACAAACAGAGAGCAACAGTAAAATTCCTACAGGTGAATGCAAATTAATAAAGATAAAGTAGTTTAATGATGGTGGGTAAACTTTATGGAGTGAACCACACCCCCCCACTTTAGACAATCATTTCTGTCGCTCAGCTTTAAGCTACGAATTCTAGGTGTGAACTTTAAGGCTAAGATAGAAGATCTCTGAGAGAATCCTAAAAAATATTCAGGAGCTACATTTTATTCTACATTCAGTAGATCAAAAACCTGCAATATTCTTTTGGAGCAGAAGGTGGGCATTGTGGACACTTTTTGAGTTTGCCTTATTCTAACGGTCTCAAGAAAATTATTTAGTCTGCAGCTGCAAACACAAACCAAACACTGGCAATCATCCAGCCAGGAAATCTTATTGAGAAAGAGGTATTTTCTAAGTATCTGGGTTTCACTGGGAGAATAATCTGGGCTGAAGTAAAAACACTGATGCTCTTTAAGAGGAATGGTCAAGGTAGAGGAGACTGAAATCTTTTAGAGAGTAATGGAAGGTGCTTAAGGACTTTCTATGTCTTTGCAATGGGATCTTCTACAGTGCAGTACGTTGAAGCAGAAGGTTAGCTTTAGCTGAGAAGAGGTGGTTATATGAGCTCATCAGGAAGTTCAACTCAGTTCTAGGATGTGCTTCGGACCAAGCAGACCAAAGCACTGCATCAAACCTTTCATCAATGCTGGACAATGCCTCCCATTTCATGCAGGAAACTGTTGCAGTGAAACACTGCTGCACCATAAGTGCACAAAGGAGCCTTATCGCAGATCTTTCCATCCAGGTGCTGTATGCCTTTATAACCTTCACTGCTCCACACAGAACTCAATAAGTTGTTTTCATCGCTACTATTTTTATTCTTTCTGAAAACAGTCTTGTTTTCAAGTGCTGGTTTTTATGCCAATATATAAACTCCTCCCCTTTCCTCTCCTGTCTCCAGTGTTTCTGATTACCTGATCCTGACCCGTTTCTGCCTCTCAACCACTGAGTCTGCTTGTTCCTGCCTGATCTGTTGGCCTGACCTGTCTTCGGACTCCTGCCGGACTCTATCTGTTAACTGAACTTGGAACTGATTCCTGACACCTTTCTGCAGTCGGAACCTCTTTGTATCTCTGATTTCCTGGTTCTGAATCCTGAACACGTCCTCATCCACGGCTTTGGCTTCGTGCTCTGGATTATCCTGCCTTCCTTTGTTTGCTCAGATCTGGTTTTCCATCCTCCAGGGCTGCAGAATGTGGGACATTCTAGGTGGCACCTGTCCCATCTTGTTAGCTGGCTGGAATCAACCTTGTTCTCTGAGCATGGACTGAACTAAAAACCAGAGGTTCCTGCCTTAGACATCCTCGCTGTTAATTTAAATCCGTCATTTTTAAATAAACGCTTTAAGGATATCTGACTGTCTTTCTGCCTTGAATACTGGGTCCGCTATACTGAGCCTTGATAGTATTTAGATCCCAGCCTACTTTAAGCAGTTCCAACTAAATTCATTTCATTTTTCCTACCAAAAATAACACACTTATAATGTTCCAATCATACAACTAAACATCTTTATAGCAAAATTCTACTATTTTCTACTTGTCCATTTATAAAACATACAGCTTCATGATGTGACCATGTGAGCATCTTATTTTTCCAGTTTTGTCACTGCAGCACATAACAATACATTTACCTTTCAAACACGAACCCCAATTCAATAGATTTGAAAATTGCTCTGAAATTAAACAAAACCAAAAAAAAAAAAAACTGCTGAGAACCGCTCTATTCATTGATTAAAGGCTATTCGCTTTTAGAAAGAGCATATAGTTGAGAAAATCACAATGGCATTGCAGCAAATGTAAATAATACATGAGGGTACTCTACATTCAGAATGAAGACACTATCATGTTATGTGATGCAACAGCTGTTTAATAATGGCCAGGAAAGCAGAAGAGCGTGCAACATGATTTTGAAAGCACTAAAATATGCACCATAGATGGTCATGGGAGGAAACACTCTCAGGAAAGCTGAGTCCACCTGTCCATGTAAAACCTTAAATCATCCTTTAATGAGCATCTGACTCCTTACTCCTTGTTAACAGAACTTGGGAAACCTAAAGAGTATGACAAGTTTCAGAATCTCTCGGAATAGGTATTTCCTTGTGTTTCTCTTTAATGTGGGTCCAATAAACTAAGAACATATTGGGGTTTATTGCATAAAAAGCCTCAAATGAGGGAATAAAACTGAGTTTGCACAAATGAACACAGAGTCAATCATGTCAACCTATTCTCATTATCAGTTCATATGAAATCGCACGAAAAGTTATGCACACTATTTCGTATGTTTTGGACGTTTTTCCTCAAAAAACCACATCAGTGCGATGCTGGCAGACAGAAAAAAAAAGCAGATCCGCGGACGGACGTAAAACTGGGAAAAACAGTGCAATCATGACTTATTCATGTCTCTAACTACGTTGCCTGCTGTTTTATATCTTAGGGTTAGGTACAGGGTCAGGGTTAGGGCTAATTGTAATTTATATTCTATATTCGTGAATGGTGCATCAGATGTGCATGCGCATACGACGAAAAAAACGTCCAAAGCGTACGAAATTACGGTGCATAACTTTTCGTACGATTTCATAATGAGAATAAGTTGATCATGTGGTGAAGTCAGTGGATGAACACATTAGATTTACTCCATTTTAAGGGGCTATGTATGGGGGCAATATTGTTGCAATATTATTTGCAAATGTGTGCAGAGACAAACGACTCTCCGCACACATTTGCAAACAATATTGGAACAATAATGCCCCTATATTCAAGCGAAGTAGGACCAACCCTGGTGGTGGCAGCGTCATGCTGTGAAAATATTTTGTTTTTAGTTTGGAAATTAAGTCTGGTCAGAATGCTCTTGACATTTATGGAGAAAAAAAACATTAATATGTAGTCAGAGCTACCATAGATTCTCTAATCTAAAATCATATTTTCATGTTTAGAACGGCCTTTCTCAGAGCTTCTCAAATCCAAACCGAAGATCTCTGAAAATACAATCACTCTCTATCACTCTAGTTTTAGGTGATTTGCAGAGAGAGACCAAACTTTTCTATACCTGAATTATCAAAATTAGTGGAGACAAACTTTCAACTCCTGATTGCAGCTTTTATATTTACCACTGCAACCATTCTCAACTCTGTATTGGTCTGTTCAGAAAGTCTCTAATTGAAAAACATTAAACTTTTAAACTGGAATGCAGGCCTTCTAAGGCACCAGTTGAACCAGTATTTGGTGGATAACTATGATGTCCATCTAGCTATTTGCTTTCCATTGCTTATTCTTTTCTGGGTTTCAAGACTTTGGCAGTCAGTGCTGCGTATGGTTTATCATTTGAACAGGAAGTCAGAGAACGATCACCAAAATATCTTATTTAAAAATAAACTCATAAACATGAGGGCATTTTTGTAACAATATTATTGGCAAATGTGTGCGGAGAGTTGTGTATCTCAATCTTGATGTGTGTGTGCAGTGGGATTCCATACTAGAGCACCTTCTGTACTAGTTAAAATGTTGGTTATACAGCAATATATGCATTATCTAAAACATAAGGTAACAGTTGACGTTGCCATGGATATGTTAGAGGGACAACACAGATCAGTCGTCTTAATAGCTTTTGTATTTTCTTTAATGGTGAGGTGTCAGAATATGGGTGAGAGCAATTAACACAACGAGCGTCATTGAAACTGCGGCTTGCCAGTTTATATTGATGCGCTGCATGACAGAGAGGGAGTGTGATGAAGGATTGGTAGATGTGGTTTTTATATGTTACACTTCTTGCCTCCATCAGTAGTTGTCATTGACTGTTTTTGGATAAACGAATGTTTTTACATATTAATTTGATTATTAATTTTCCTTCTTTTTTCTTCTGTAACAGTGCAACCACGTCATTTATAGTTCTTGTAATCTATTTCCCAATTGACTTTTCACTGTGTGAAGTGCTCAGCTCTCAGTCAGCAGAGCCTTGATCCTCGAACCTATAAAGTTTTTCTTCTTTACCTTCAATGCTGTTTCTGTGAATGAACCTTCTGACAGCGAAGTCGTAGCCCTCCAACTTATTCAGTTATATGTAGCCTAATGGCATTATGGGCGTTAGTTATGCAGATTTACATTTCTCAGGAAGTCGTGTTCACTTACGCACAGCTGGACCAAATCAGTTTTACGAGGATTATTTTCTGAATTTTAGAGTGTTTGTTAAATGTGATGCGTAGCGACAAGAATACAGAAATACAAAAAAAGGCCCAATGCTTTCACAGCAAACCACTGGTTAAGCTTTTTACTCTGCCAGGGTCCAGTTTCTGGGCTGGATCAGAACAGAGCAGTGAGAATCCATCCTGGTTCTAATACAACCTGATTAAGTGACCCAAATCCGATTTTTTTTGCCCACATGCGACCTGGATCTGATCTTATAATAACAGTCTGAGTAACACAGATCCGATTTTTTCCAATGCGACCCAGGCCACTTGGCTATGTGGTCCTGAATCCGATACGAATCTGATCTTTTCAAATGCGACCTGTGTGTGAACGGCCTGGTCGGATTCATCCGAACTGAATGTCATTAATACTCGACAAAGGACACTATTATGCGTCTTGCTACGCAGTAGCGAGAAAGAAAACCAAAAAACCATGGCAGATGATGATGCGGAGAGCAGTATTTATGGTTCACCATATTGAAAAGATTGTGTTTTAATGGTTGGAAAAGACCGCTAGATGCGCACCGACACTACCATCCATGTTTACTTTCGGAAAAAAGAGCATGCTGGCCTGTGACGTCATCGCTCCCTCTACTGCGCATGCGGGACACTTGCGTTGTATGACTGCAGTTCACACAGGAGATCACATACAAGTCGCATATATTTGGTAATATGAACGGCAACGTAAAAAAATCGGATTTCGCAAAAAAAAATCGGAATTGAGCATCAAGGCCTGCAGTGTGAACGTAGCCTAAGTTTCAACCACCGGTCTTTGCATGGATGGTCTAAATCGGCTAACTTGCAGTGTAAACTCTTAGCATTCTGAAAGCAAGAAAGCGTGACCAGATGCAAGAATATTTAAGTAGTAGAATAAGAAGATAAAAGGAATTAAGAACTTGAATCTAAAGTTGAAATATTTTAAATATAACTATGGTGGCTTTATGAAGAAGAGCAGATGCACAGCTTCAACACAAAGAGATTCCCCATGAGATAGATTTCCTTCCTTGTGCTTTGCATTATTTTTGCAACTCAATTACACTGTTTGTCGTGTTCTAAAAATTTCCAAATAAGAGCAACTCAGACCAGCTGAAGGTGTGAATTTTCACCCTTATACCTGGACCTGACTGGCAGGTATTCTTGGTTAAGTTAAACAGTATCCGCTCTGATCACATTGTTGGGGTTTACTCAGGGATAGAGTCTATTTCTGAAGCACAAGAACTCTGACTCTGTCATTACACAAGTTTCAAGGATGCAGCGTGCAACACATTTGCATTTCAAACGATTTTGAAAGCATTTGCTCCCATCAGCACCATTCAACGAGTGAATGAACACTTTATTCAAGAGACATCTACAAAATCAGAAAAATCTCTTGTGCCACTGCAAGCCACCAGATTTGCATTTGTGAAGAAAGATGGCATGTCTTCATAAATTAGATGATTCCGCAAGATATTTCACACTGGAAGAGAGACACAAACACTCAAACTAGGGTTGCAGATATATTCACATTTAACTTTTTGAAGATATTGAGAACGAATTGCAACAAGAGACTTTATAAAATGAGATCAGAGCTTATTCTAATTGCACTTTAGAATAATTACTTGTAATTAGTTTAAAATGTTTGGTCACTTAATCGCAGGGAATAATAAACAATATAATAATTAGCCGGCTAAAAAAACAATGTGGTCGACAAACTGAGTCACTAAATGAGGTTTTACTCCTAACAGCTCTGTTTGCATCTGCAGACAAGTCACTATTGGCTGTGGAAACATTATTATTACAAGTGGCTTAGGTTGTGTAGTAATGTAAAGCTTTTTGACTATTACTGCAGAATTTAGAAAGTTTTTAACTTTTCTGGAAGATTTACTGTTTAGCCATCCCCTTCTGAGGATCTGCCAAAAAATGTGTTGGTTTTCCCCTGACCCATTAGGACCTGGACTCTAACAGACCATTGAGTGTCTTGGTATTTGGCACCCAGATGTCAGCAGTAGAAGTGGGAGGCTGGATTGGAGCAAGGTAATCTGGAGGGCAAGTAAAGCTCTAAAACTTGTTGTTGTGGTTTTTAATCCATTTGAACCATATTTGGTCTGATGAGGGCACCGAATGAGCAATGTAGTTTCAATGAAAGGCTACACTGTAACATTGATAAGGGTAGGGGCTTCAGGGTAACAATAGGTGACAGCAGAAAATGGATGGCAGAGCATTGCCCAGGGGCTTCACAATACAACGGCTTGGCTTCTTCCCATAATGCATCCTGATGCCATATGTTCCCCAGTTAAGCTATACACACACCTGGCCATCCTGCTAATTAAAAAACAAGTGATTCATCAGGCTAGGCCTATGTGGTCCAGTTCTAAAGCTCACATTCTGCCTTTTAGCTCTCCGACAGTGGACCAGGACCACCCTGTAGCTCCCTCTCCTTTTAGGATATAATGTTTATTTGCTGTCTCACTTATCCCACCCATCAGTGCTATTCACTTTATCTGTCAGTGGTCCTAATGCCATGCTTGTTCAGTATAATCAGCGTGTTCTAATGGGTTTAAGGGAAACACCCACATCATTTGGGAAGGGCAACTTTTCAAATACAAAATGAAATTCTCTTTCCAGATCACACTACTTTCGATTTAAATCATGGGCAGAAGTTGGTGTTTATCTTTAGTCACTAAGCCAAAGGCCTAATGGTTTGCCTATCTGTCGCAGAAAGAACCAATGCACAGAAAATGCACAGAAGGAACACGGTAATTTAATGTAAAAAGGCCCTTGCTGAGATTCAAACACAGGACCGTCCTTTGGGTAGGGATGCAATGATCCACACATTTTCACTGCCGACCTGATCCCGATAATGTCATTTGGATATTTGCATATCCGGATATTTTCAAATCCCAGAGCTCTGCTTGATTTGATTCCATCTTGAAGTTAACAATGCAGCTCTAAGGGTTCAGAATGATGTTGTTTATTGAATACCAAATGTAGAAAAGGCTGTGTACAACACTGATATGCCAGATCTTTAAAGGTTGGAGCCTATACTCAGTAAAGCAGCATGCGGAGGGAGAAGAGAGTCAGATAAAGGGAAAAGCACAGAGGTTTGTAGTCCTGAGTAGTAGTATTAGTTGCAGTTTTCAGTTTAATTTGCTACTTCAGTGGGATTTGTATGCAATAAATACAAGTAAGTAATGTTGAAAAAGAAGCCCATTTTAAGTTCTTATTGATGTTTGATTCATGCGCACGTGTAATGCAAACTATGAATGCAGTTTTTTGTAGTGGATTTAGAATCATTATTATTATCACAGTCATTAAGGCTACGTTCACACTACAGGTATTAATGCTTAATTCCATTTTTTTTGGTGAAAACCGTTTCACACAACTTAAGTGTCCCACATGGGCAGTAGAGGACGCAATGATGTCACAAGCGAGCGTGCGCTGTGTTTACGGAAGTAAACATGGATGGGAGTGCTGGAACGCATCTAGCAAGCTTTCATTATCTTCCCAACCTCAACCTCCTCACAAATTCAGATCTTTTCAAGGGGTTGAAAATAAAGATTGCTTGCCGCATTATCGTCCACCATGATTGTTCAGTTAAATTCAGTATATATATATATATATAAATGTCATCTCAAGGCACTTTACAGTTCAACCAGATCATACAGTCAAAATGATTAAAAGCTTCTATCTACGGAAAACCAGCTAATTGCATCGACTTATTGTCTTTTCAGCAATCCCTCACACCAAGCATGCTTGTAGCGAAAGTTGAGAGGAAAAACTCCCTTTTAACAGGAAGAAACCTCCAGCAGAACCAGGCTCAGCGTGAGTGGCCATCTGCCGAGGCCGACTGGGGTTCAAGGAGACAGAAGCAGACATAAAATTGTTGTTTTTCTTCCCGTTTCTGCGTAGCAAGACACAGAATTGTGACCTTTGTTGAGTATTAATGACGTCCAGGTTGGATAAATGCGACCTGGCTGTTTAGACAGAGGACGGACTTGAAAAGATAAGATATGTAGCATATTCAGAACCACATAGCTAAGTGGTCTGGGTCGCATTGGAAAAAATCAGATCTGTGTTGTTAAGACTGCCATGAAAAGATCGGATACAGGTAGCATATGAGCAAAAAAAAAAAAAAAAAACGGATTTGGGGCACTTTAGCATGCTTTGTGAATGTACTCTAAGAGTGCAGGTGGGGTAATAGTTATCATTTCATTGTGTACGGTTTAGCCACCTATATATGTTTGTCTATCTGTTCTAGAATCAAGGATGAACTATAAATTCAATTAATTAAAACACAACTGGAGTATGAAGGGCTATCTTTTTTTATTGCTCCAACCAAACTCTCTACAGAGATTTGAAACTCCTACCTGTGCATCACAGTCTGCTTTTTATAGCCGATCAAGAATTCTCTTTAATATAGAGACCAATAAGATAACACTGAATCAGAGGATCTCTACTTTAGGCAAAGTAAAAATACTTATATGGTGTTGCCACACATCCCCTTGTAAGATTTGCCTCCTTTGAATCTTAAAGTACTTTTGTAATTTTGCAGCATTAAATGGAAAATTCTAGAGTGGGATGATCAGATCAAATTGCTTGATGTGCCACAGGAAGAGTGGCGATAGTTTAAAAGACCATGAATCTTCCAGAGAGGTTAGAAACACTATATATGAACAGATTATTTGAAGCCAATGTTTAAAAGCCTGGTCTTAATGTCCCATAATGCAAAATGTAGTTTCAGCATTTAAAATACAAGCAAAACCTTTAAACCTTCCTTTAAAACAAACTAGTGATATTTCTATGAATTGAGAGCACACTGTCTATGCAGTGTAGTGGATAGAAACGTTAAAGAAAGCAAAGATTACAAGACTACATCACAATTTATGTTTTGTGAAATCAAGGGAGCAAGGGAATGAGGGCATGTTACTGCATGGATTTAGCAGGAAATGTAATCAACACCCAATGATTAAGAGCTGAAAATCACACGTTGCTCAGATCCGCTCTGGCAGATAATGAGAAACTCAGTGGACAAAAAGCAGAGGCATGCCTGGGTTTTCTCAAAGGACTGTATGAGGCTTTAAAGGGGATATCAGTAATCATGACGTGAGATGTATTTTCACACCCTCACCTGTCGACGGCGGGATGATAGAGCGGTCGACCGTCCTGAGGTGAAAGGTAGTTGTAAAACGTAGATCCTCCCACCACTCGGATGTTGAAAAGCACTCTGATGTTCTGAAAGAAGGGAGCAAAAACACATTCACTTTTCTACTTTCTATATAAAACACTGCTCTTACTCTCATATTCAATCAATCAAATGCTCTACAGGAAAAAATGATTTAAACACTGGGATCTAGATGGATTAAACAGATCGAAGTCTTTCAGGTAAAAGGCAGCTATGCTTTACTCAAGCTCCAGTGAAAGTTCTAACTCTTTCCTGCCACTGAATTCATCACTTGTCCAAAAAATATTATCTCGGATAACACCCTGATAGTATTCTTAAGTTTTAATCCATTAAATCAGGATATTAGGAAATGATTTCCAATCGGCTAATAGGATGTTTATGTGAGACCGGATCATGTGACATACTGTAAGAAGGGGATGCAACAAGATCGCACTGTCTTACAACATCAAAATACTTTAGAAGTGATGCTCTGATGTCTGGCGAAGAAACTAGGCCTGGAGTTTTAAAGGTAAGAACTTTTAAATCTTTGCAACTTGTACTCCTACTTTATATTTTCCGCTTCAACCGGGACTGGGTTGTGGGGGCAGCAGTCTTAGCAGAGTCTCCCAGACTTCCCTCTGGACAGACACCCTCTCCAGCTCTGCTGGAGGTATCCAGAGGTGCTCCTAGGTCAGATGAGAGACATTGTCCCTCTATCGTGTTCCAGGTTATCCGCTGGGCCTCCTTCTGGCAACTTTGACCAAACTCCTGCTCTGCTCCTTGTACACAGACTGGATGGCCCCTAGTAAAGATGGCCCCTCTGACTCTATACACCTGTACCGTCCCCCGCAGGGCAACAGGAAGGACACGGTCAAGTCCTTTCTTCACGTCAACAAAACCCTTGCATCCTGCATAGGGTATAGAGCTGGGGTCCATTTCAAGAAGCAGGTTTACTGAAAACTCTACGTTGTATAAACTTGAAAACAGGCCAAATCTTACTTATCTTGTTCACAAAGAGAGCTTCCTCAACCTCTGTTTCAGTTACTGTAGTAACATTCTCCCCAGAGCTAACCTGGTCGGTAGCAGGTTTTCTTCAGTAAATTCGGAGTATCCTCTGTTTCCGCTCTCCTTACAGCCAATCACATTTTATTTCCTGATTTAGGACGTTTTTTTTGTTGTAGTTTTGTGCATAAGAAAATATCTCATTCACAAGGTCCGATACAAGCATTAGGTCCTAAAAGCAAACATTGTGTGTCTGTTTGACGAGGATCTTAATAAAGAATGATCGTCACTTTTTCACAGAGAATTTAATATTTATAGGGAGAGATTCTACAACTCAGTTAACAGGGCAGGAGATTACTTGTTTTTGGTTTGTTTAATATGAGCGATGATATGAGCGATAAATGTCAGAGCGGCCACTTAAAAGGTTTAAATATTTCTAGACATATAAAACTTAATTCTTACTAGTATAATTTTTTTATTTCTATAATTCAGCTCCTACTACAAAAATGTAATTTAGAAAATATATAATTAAAGTTCAGTCTAGGATTGGGATTTTTATCAGGAAAACTTATTTTAGTGAACTAAAAATAGAACAATAGAGAGAAGAGTGCATTACACATTAACTTAAGATGCAATCTTCTCCTTCCTCTCCTTTGCAGTTGTAGAGCTGTTTGTCATTCTTTTGAACACATTCTCATTTTTTTTTCTTCATTTCTGCATTAAAATCTCTAGTTCCAGTGGGGTGAAATAGGCACTTCCTCTTGCCTGTTATCATGGTGACTCTTAGATTTGGTGCTCTACTGATAATGGCTTTTCTTACTTGTTACGCACGTGTTAAACTCTGAGTGGCTCTACTTGGAGTTGATTAAACATATTCATAGCAGCCGTCGTGAAACCGAAAACTCAAGAGCTCCTGACATTAGGCTAAATCAATTTAGAGTTTAGGATTTGAATCTGACTTTGTTAAACATGCTTCATGAAACGGAGTCCTGGTCCACTGTTCCAGGGCATTAATGAAAATCGCACTGTTCCTCCTGAAGTAGAGGTCCGACCATCATCTGGACTTTCCACTCCAGCACCCTGGCATAGGCCTTCCCGAACCTGTGCCAGGTGTTTGGGACTCTTAATAGGAAGTATTTCTAGTTCTGTCCTGCTACTTTGATGGACTCAGCTGATTAAGACTCTTTGTTTGAACAACTGTTTTAAAAGTAATAAACAATACCCCACGATTTGATTTTACTGTATCAAAAGATATGCAAGACTTAAACAAAATGGGAAAATACCAAAACAGGCTAACTGCTACCTAATAACGATACTTAGGCTGAAACAAATTATCCATTACTTCATGTTGGTGAAACCTCTAGTGGGGTTTTTTTTTAAGGAAAAGCTAAATTGCAGGACAGTAGTATTTGTTGCATACGTGTTTTGTGTTAAGGCCACAGACTAACTCTTACTCAACAATGGGTAATTTCTTTCCACCCCAAACCTAAATGCAGCCAATGTCTTTGACTTTAAAAGCAGACTCCCTGTTGAATCCTAGCTGAAATCAATGAGTCGTTCCTCCTCTGAGGTGCTGAGGTCAGCAGGTAGTTTTTGGACTGAAAGGGTCAGGGATCTAGGCATATAATCTTTGCACTCCTGCACCAGGAAATATCAAGGAAACGTTTCTCCAGGGAAGAAATGTGTGCTGAAATCCATGAGATCATGCATGATGTGCAGCTTGTTGTCTCCAGTGAATGATTTCAAATCCACATTTCCATCTTTCACGTCAAAAACATTCTTAAAGCGCCTGATAAACATCTACAAAAGCATATTTGTTATGTTTAAATAACACCCAACAGTTACTTTATATTTCTATGCAAAATAAACAGATTTTAACTATGTTATAAAGCTATATTTTGCTTAATTAATGCATCTCTGAATAATCCTCAATAATACTGCTCTCTTTCTGGGTTGGAAAACTAGCATTCATATTGAGCTGTTATTAGAAAGTTAAACTACCTCTATCATCTCTTATCAAACATCTAAACTAGCCTGTACAAGGAGGGATCCAGTTCTAAATGAAACACCTTAAAGGATTTCTATTTGAAAATGAAATTCAATGATGACTCAAAGCTAGTGATGTTATGACACGAGCCGAGGCTTCGAGGCATGTGTCCGGTAGTGGAGGGGCGTTTCCCCAAGGCACGTGTCGAGGCCTGATTTATTTGGGGGAGGGGCCATAATTGATGACGTCTGAAACCTCTCTACCGTGATACCACGTGACCGCTTAAGGAAGTGGATCAGACCGCGTGAGAACTTCAACAGGTATTTAAACAGCCTCACTACTCAGTCAAGATGTGGGCGTTTGGAGCAGGGTAGCTATCAGTTGGATAGAGTCTGGATAGATTTTAAGAATAGATTGATTGGAGAAACAACAATTTAGTTGTTAAAACTGATTTAGTCAGATTAAACAATGTAATGACAAATCTAAAATCTGAAAAAGCCACTGGTTACAGTTGTAATATTAGTAATGTTAAGTAGTATTGCTTTCT
The DNA here is from genome assembly GCF_000732505.1 of Cyprinodon variegatus. Lineage (NCBI taxonomy): Eukaryota > Metazoa > Chordata > Actinopteri > Cyprinodontiformes > Cyprinodontidae > Cyprinodon > Cyprinodon variegatus. Next base: position 222,120 of record NW_015150860.1, read on the forward strand.
GCTGGGCATTAACAATTGCTCGTGGTGTCAGCCCTAAGACATTGACTTCCACTCCTGAGGTTGACTTTTGAAAGTCGCGATTATACTTAACAAGTATTTTGGCTAATGTAACTAATTTGTATTGGTTTGCCCTTATACAAATATAGATTGGGTAAAAACACTGCCACATTAGATTGGTTGGTTTGCCAAAAGATTGGTTGAACACATCACTTCCAACCTGATTAAAACCAAAAACTGTGAAAAAACTATGATGTTTGAAGAAAAATGACTAAAACCTTTCATTTTGCTCATCTTTGCCCAATTTGCACACTTTCACTGTCTGCTTGAGCTTATTTCACTAAAATTGCAGAAAAATAGTGTACCTAAAATAATTTTTTTTACTAAGACATTTTACACTAAAAAGAATCTTACAAAAGATTTTATTATACACTACAATCATTAACAATTTCAAAAGAACTTAAATGGGGAAAAAATAACTGTAATTATGCACTCCAGTAGGTGGAGAAATATTCACATGAAGCTTCATGAACTGTGGGGATCGTTGAAGCAATTTGGCCAAACATTTCAATGCCTCATGAGGCTTCATCTCACCATCACTACTCAAAGCATTTTATAGAGCAACATACATTTTTTGAGATTTTTAGCTCAGGTCAAGCTTTGACCTTTTCTTGAGGTTTGCACAAATTAGGGATTCTGTGGTGGAGGTGGATTTACCGGCACATTTAACCACCAATACATTTATTTGCTTTCTTTTTTTTTTCTCATTAGACCTATCATTTTTTGGGGGGGGATCCATTAGAACCTCATTGTCGAGTTTCTGTTTATCCCCTGGCCGGCACATTCAGCAAAAAAATATTATTAAAGCTCTAGGCGATCAAACTTCCCACTCAAAATTACCTCAATTTGATTGAAAAAATGTGTGCTCAAAACAAAATGAAAACACAAATAATGTACTAATATGTTCCTCTCCTCAGAGGCAGAGATATATTAAACTGAGATCTGCATAGTTTGTACAGATAAAAGAATCCGCCACACTGGCATGGGTAAAGGAGCTGCAGACCAGCAGGATGTGTTTGATGACAACCACCACAGGGCAACATTTCTGGAAAAAAAATAAAATGTAAACTTAGACAACTTTTAGTGTCATTTTATGTACACAAAGTGTATACAAAAACAAATTTTGTTTTAGTACAGCTTTACAGACATTGATTGAACATTTGCATTCCATAAAGTGCAGCAGTAATCTAGTGTAAACAGTGTGGGAGAAAAAACATGGTGCACGCATTGATATGGAAGCTCAGCGCACTAATATATATGGTGCAAATATGCAGTATTTTTGGTTTGGTGTTATCAATGTGATACAGAGTATGTGAAAAGATTTTTTTCATCAGTTCATCCTTCGTCTTCTCCCAGTTCAGGATAATTCTGTTATCTTTGCACCAGTCCACCAGCTGCTCCAACTCCTCTCTGTAGTCCTGGTCGTAGTCGTCTCTGGTGAGGCCCACCACCATGGTGTTGTCTGCAAACTTCACGATGTGATTGGTGGTGAACCTGGGGAAGTTTACAAACGACACCACGGTGGTGGGCCTCATCAGAGACGACAACGACCAGGAAAAGGTAAAACCAGGTAAAACCCAAAACACTAGAAGCCACTGTAATTTACAACCCGCAGGGAAAAAAATACCAAAATACATAGAACCAAAAAAAAAACAAAAAAACATAAAACATCAGGGAAAACTCACGTGGAGAGCCAGAGATGAGGAAGCAACAAAACAACAAAAAACCAGCACTGAGTGACAGCAGAGGTAGTGTACAGAACATACAACAAAGGATGGGCTAACAGGCTGAATATGGAACAGGTGTGAGTGGAACTAACTAGAAGGAAGCAAAGGGAAAAAGAAACAAGCACAATGGGGGCAACAGAGAGTAACTCAAGAACTAAACACTAACAGCAAACAACTACAAATACAAAGAAACTAAAAATAAACCAAAACGGAGGGCAGAACCCTGACAATGGTCGAACGGTTTAATTTTAAAACCAGTAAAAAAATAAGTGAGATCTTTCTATCTTTGTTCTGGATTTTTATGCAGGTTTTGAAGAAATCCTCTTCTGTCATTGGCCTTTCAGCCTATGTAGGTACAGGATTAGATAAGGATTAGATAATGTGCATGTATTCATACCTACCTCTAAGCCAGGCATTAGCTTTCAGTTACAGTCCTAAATTCTCTTCTTGATCTGACTGAATTGCTTTTGATTTTTATTGATGTCACAAAATAAGGGTGTTTCTTCATAGTGTTTAAAGGTATCTCTAGTTGAACCGCTCCAAAACTGAGGTAATTCTTGTTGGAACCTCACATCAAATCCAGTCATAACTCCTAACTGGTATAACTATCCCTGATCAGGACATTCCTCCTTTTCACAACAGTCACTGAACTTGGAGTAACATTGGTCCACAACTCACCTTTAAAGCCAATATCAAAAACTTCTGCAAGATCTCCTGTCTTCAGAAACATTAATAAACCAAGTCTTTGTCCCCCTTTGTCTCCTTCAGGCTGGATTACTGTGACATCTTATTGGGATTCATAAAAAAAAAAGGTCTGCAGAAACAATATTATGTTCAGAACAGTGCTGCAAAGATCCTGATAAGAGCTTGAAAGTACAGCCACATCACACCCTTTCTTCACTCACTTTCCTGACTTACCATTTCTGATAGGTTTGAATAAAATCTCTCAAATCTCACTCACCAGTGGATCTATGGAAATGATCTCCCATACTGAAAAGAACTGCTGACTCCTCTCACTACAACATGATACCCCTATTCAAAGACTCAAACTGCATCTAACTATCAAGAACTAAGCTGAGCATCATGGGTAATCATGGCCTCCTTAAGCGTCTGAGAGAACCGCAGCTTATTAACACTTTTACACAAGGACTAAAACATTTCTTTTTAGCAGAAGTTATTATTTTTAATGATTTATACATGTTTTAAACTTTTTTTGTTTTTTTACCTTGCTTTGGTGATCTGACCTGTAGCACTTTAAGGTATGTGTTAAATATAAAGTGCATTACAAATAAGATTTTTTTGTTATAGCTATTAAGTACATGCATTATTCAATCTTTACAATTTTAACATGAAATTGCCATTGATGCTGTTGGCCTAATTCAAAATGTTTTTTTTATCCATTTTGATCATCTGTGTTACATCTTTACAAAAACATTTCTGCTTAGACAAACTAAAATAGCCAAATAATAAAACCAGATGAGGAACAACAAGTCAGAACATAAACTGGTCTAAAATAAATTACAGTTAAAAACAAGGTGAAACAAAAATAATCAATCACAAAACAAACAAATACATTTAAAAACTTACGTGATCCAAGTTTGGTAACTTATTATCATAATTCTCTATAAGGACATGCAAAAACATTTATATAAGCACCATAAAAGGCATTACCAAGTGTGCTAATAAATAAACAGGAATAATGAATATATTATGCAGCAAATGTCTGGATAGTGTCCAATTGGTGCAATTCTCTCAGGACTCCAGTGAGAGGAGTGAGGGAGCGTGAGAAAATCCTTGGTGTTGACTTTGAAAATGGATTAATTGATTTTTAGGTTTCAGTGAAGAATGCTTGAACCTGACAAAGGCTGTCCTGGAGCACTTGCTTCAAGCAGTGATTTTGCTCTGAAAATCTCAACCAATACAGTGGATGGGTTAATAGAATCAGACTAATCATTTATTTAGGTGTACTCTCTGAAGTAGGCTTATATGTTTTAGAAAACTGTCTAAAATGATGAAACTGAATGAAGCTGTTAGTGGAGGTGCAGAGATTTAGATGGAGGCTAAGAAGAGGACAAAGCTTTTAGTTTTCATACTCCCACTTTATGGAAGAACCTCCCTATCCAGTTTAGATTCCCCCTTCACCGTTTACTTTAAAAAGAAAAAAAGCATTTTTAACATTTTGATTGAAAGTATACCTTAAAACTGTTTAGTTTTGTTTAGTTTTTATTGTTTTACTGATTTTATTCACTGTTCTTAATGTTCTATCCATGCCCATTGTTTGCATTGTTTCTTCATTTTACATGTGCAGCACTTTGTGCTTGGTTTTAAGTGCTCCATGAATAAATAAAAGAGTAGTAGGAGTAGTAGAAGCTTGAATATGTAAGTTAGAAGAAAAATAAAAACATCCTCCAAGATTGGGGAGCATATCTATTATATCAGCTGTGTGTTTACATTTTTATGACGAAAGTACCAGTGTAAATTTTGTAGAGATTCCCTAATGAGAAAGAATGATGCTAGAATCCATGAAGATTCTCTTCTTTAACGAGTCCCTTCAATACGCTGAAACGGAGATTCTACCTCATGGTCTCAGCTGAAAGAACATGAGCAAAGAGCAGCTTGTTTTTCTCAAGTGTAAAACACTGCTGCCTCAGGAAATAGTGGACGCAGCCCTGAGCATAGTGCTCCATTCTGGTTCAGTTCACTCCTGATCTGCTGTAATGCCATTTTCAAGGAAATAGACCAAATATGCAGCCTTGCCAAGACACTTAAGGTTGATTTATACTCAGAAACCAGGTCATTTGCGTGTGTCGCAGTGAATGCAAATATGCCCCCACCCCCTTCTGCAGACACTCTGGTGAAACTCTCCAAAATTGTAGGTCTGATTGGTCAAATCTAGATCCGTTCTACACTAGGCAAATTTCCTGTTTGGTACCTAACCATGTTAGTTTGCATTGTGGAAAACGACTCGTGAAGTTGGACCAGCTAGAATAACGAGGTATGCGAGAACGCTGGGACCCTTTTTCAACCTGGGTCCCTGCCCTTTTTCGCCCTCATGTCCCTCTGTTGTTGCACAAACTTGCCCCCACTTCCTCACCGCCTCGGCCGTATCTAGACCCACAGCTAGTTGGTAATTGTCCCTCTTGCATTGTGGCGTGGAATAACATAGCGCAAACCATGCAAAATTGGGCATAAATCAAAAATATCTGCGACAAGATCACTACGACACACTGTTGCGGGGAGGATAACCTGCCCTTTAGTTGGGGTATAACGATAACAACAACAAAATGTTTAATCCTGAAAACAAATTGGTTTTGGCTCAACAAACTTGGAATTAAGCACCCTCTAATTTGTAATAGCACACTAAGCAGTTTCAATTTGTTCTTGCTGTCTTCCTCAGCTAAGATACTTGACTTTTGATGACCTTCTTAGTATTTAGGTTTACCCTTAGGTCTTAAAATCTGAGTTGTACCCAGGCTCTTTCCCTTAGCTTGAGGTATAAGCTGTATAAATCCCATAGAATCAAGTGTAAAATGAGCCAATATGTGCTGATAATTTCTACCTTAGCCAAACTTTGCTGCTATATTTACTGACTTTTTGGTGTCATAATCTGCTGCTCTGGGTTTTTGGTTCTCTTCAAGTTTTTATTTGGGGTTTTCAGTCAGGCTTTGATTTATTATGTTCTATGCTTAATTTTAAGATTCATATCACTTCTGAATTAATTCTGAGTTTAACTACTCCTTTTGATGGTTTTTCAGCAATCTCCTACTCAGCATTCTTTAATCTTTTCGCTAGTATTATTGCGCCATGTATTGTTTACAGTTATCTTTTAGCCACGTTTCCCATGGTATCATAGCTATCTTAACTAATCCCCAGTTCTTTCTCCTGTTCTCTAGTTTCTCCTTAGTCATTCTGTATTTTCTAGTCATAAGTTTCATTCCCATTTAGCTTAATTTAAATTCTTTCCTAGTTTTATTTAAGCCCTTTTGCTTTCCCTGGTTACTCTCTGTTCCCTCCTACTTCCCATCTCCTTTCCCTTAGCTCCCTTCTAGCTGCTTCTGTCCACACCTACTCCCAATCAATTGATTATTCCTTTCATTGTTCTGTTTGGCATATGAAATCCGCCTCTGCAGTTAATCATTGGTGGATTCTCTTCATTCCCTCCTGAAGTTCCCGTGTTTGTTATTTCTGGATTTATGCTTCTGTTGTCATCACCCTCATCTTTAAATCTACAAGAAACCATCTCTGCCTTTGTCTGTGCAATGGTCCTCTACAAACCTCCATTCAACTTAACATTTAGACAACTATAGTGACTTATTTCTTCATAAGATCAAACAAATTTTAAGCACAGAAATCCTTACATGTTGTGTGTTTTCGGAGATTTTGGTGACAACAACTGCAACTGCTGCTGGGATTACCTCCCAACTGCAAAAAACTAAAAGCTGGTTGGTCTCAGCAGCCTCATTACGCAGCAAACCCAGCCTGCTGTCCTTCCAGAGAGAAGACTGACACAGGTCTGTCTCCTCAATGAATATGAGACACAATGATCCTGAGCTGGATAGAAAGGGGGGTGTAAATAAAATCTTTTATCTGTTTTTTCTCCCTGAAACTGTTGCACATAAATAGATTAGAACTAGCTTAAAAAAAGAAAAAGAAAGATTTAGAGTTCTTCAAAATAAAAGCACTTACTGAAATTCAGAGTGGAATATATATAAATATATATATATATATATAT
>NW_015150860.1:228663-246173 GCF_000732505.1 Cyprinodon variegatus
TATATATATATATATATAAATATATATAAATATATAGATAGATAGATATATATTCGCTAGGTCCGTTACACACATTAAGTTTTAAAAACAAACCTTATACGATATATCCATTTGACGAGGATCTTATCAAAGAATAATCGGCACAGGGAACTAAATATTTTTAGGAGGAGGATTCTACAATTCAGGCATGAAATTACTTGTTTTTGGTTTGTTTAGTATGATGATTTCTATTTTTATTTAGTTATATTTACAGGACATGAAAAAATTTTACAATTAATTTCGGATTACACATAAATATATTCAATTATTCTGCGGGGGAAAAGGAATTACTTTAGGGTTAGGATTAGGATTCACCCGATGATAACAACCTAATAAGCCTACTGGCACAATCTAAAGCCATTCTATGGGCCTGATAGCCGCTAATAACAACCAGTTATTGGGATGATAACATCCAAAGCACGTCTACGATGGAAAAGTCAGATTTTCCCTGTTTTCAGGTTAGGAAAACTTTAAGTTTTCAGTATACCTGCTTTGTGAAACAGATCCCAGAATGGTACAAGCTTGTGGAAGCTAAAAGAAAGTCTCCTTTTACTTTGGTTTGTTGTACAGTCGTCTTTTTTTTTTCGGAACTCACTCCATACTAAATTAGGCCTTTCTTTCTCTGAATATGTGCATAAACTACTGAGACCTCAACAAACTCATGTGCCTAATTATATTACTTTTAGATTAGCTGAACACCTGTGTTCAAAGATACAACATTGAGCTCTACAGTCTCTTAGAGGGCATTTAGACACTGTCTACTTAGAGGAGAGGTTTACTGACCAACTTTATTTCTGTTCACTGTGTGCCAGTACTCTACTTTATTTGCTTTTATGGCGTGGGGTATAACAGTTTTTTTTTGTGTGCAAAATCAACATGTAGAAAAGAAGTTCAGTTCATGTGGACGTCGGTACAGATCCCTAGCTGCCCAAGATTTATATAAAAACTATTTTGGAGATAGTATAACAGATGGAGAGTAGATATAAAAAAGACATTAAATATGATATATTTATCCTTATCTCAATAAAAAGACAAAAGTATTTCTATTTTTAGCAGCAACTCTAGTCATCTGTCTCTAAGCTTTCAGTTGTTTCTAAATACAACATTTTCAGTCAAAAGTCACAATTCTTCTTTGGAACTGCACCTTTGCTAAAACTAAACTTAGTCAAGAGCTCTGAAATCCACTTGTAAGTATAATTTGGTGTAAGCATAATTTGGTGATGCAAGCAAACCACTGATCCAGTGGAGATGAAAGGGTATAAGGAAAAAAAAAAGGGCTCTGAGCATTTCTCTCCTGTTTACAAAGGTAGGCGCCAGCAAACTGATTATACAATATGAGCTTGGTTTTAATTAAACGGCTGGCAGCATGGGACACAAGTGAGACTGAAGACTTGAACGGGTATGTGAATACATCTGTGTTTCCTTTTCTTCTGCATGTGTTGAAAAGCACGTCGAGATTGAGCCAGCAGTGTTCTTGCACATATTATCCTCTACATGGTGTGCACTCTGCATCAAAGTATCATCCTGATCCATGCAGAGAGGGATGCATAAGTATAATTCTGTGGCTGCAGGTATTCACAGTAAAACACATGACTGTCTTCAGTATAAAGAACAAAATGGAATCCAAAGGACCATGCATCTCTAGGAAGGTAAATCAATGATTTAACTATAAGAACAACATGACTGCCTCTAAGCCAACTACACTTTTCTGTTAGCATTTAACTCATTTTCTCATTGGTTTTACACTCCTGACAGCAGCGGGGAAAACAAAACAGCCCTCTGTTTCCTAATGATGCTGAAGAGATTGACAGTGTGCTCAATTTAAGTTAATTAAAATGCACTTCTGTCTATCACAGCGGAGGAAAATTACAGTCTCTTGCTGTTTGACCACATCAATAAATATGTAAGCAAGACAAATTATATCATCAAAATAAGTGTATCTGTTCCCATCCCTCCCCTGCAAGGCCGTAGGTGAATAAAATCCAGAACCTAATCAAGCAGTCTCCCTTCAGAAACATGTAGGAAAGAATGGGCTGGTTTTAGGAGCTCGGGGAATTCTAGCAGGTTATAGGACGCTATTTGATGAATAGTCCGAAAATACCTTATTACAATTTCAGCAGTAATAAGGAATGTTTGCAAATCCACCATGAAGTGGAAGGCCATGTAAGATAACAGTATTAGTTTGGTGGTCATCCACAATGTGCAGAATCAGAGACAGAAGGTCCTTGAAAATTATGGAATGGGTTTCCATTAGGGAGCCACTGCTTCCTATTGTGAAACCACTAACACAGTGATTCAAACCCAGCTTCACTTTTTTCTGGAGAAGTAAAACAATCCAATTCCTTTGTTTGGAAACCATGATGGTTTAATAGTTGCAGAGAACAATACATATCTAACTGCACTTTGGGTTGAAAGTATCTTTGTTTGCTTAGATGTTGAGCACTACCACTTCTGCTTCTTTTCCTCAGACGAGGTTGAGTTAGTTCAATTCTGATTAATTCATTTTACAATACAAGGGAGTATTATTTCTTTGTTGATCTTTAACAGTTTATAGTTTGCAGATACACAGCAGCAACAGGCTGCTCCATTTATGGCTGCTGTCAGACTCAGTGTTAAAGATGAGAACTGAGAGAGGAGCCAGGTGATAACCTGGATATGTCCAGGAACAGGACAGAGAGAGACGCTATGCTTTATTAAAGGTATTGTGGAGGATGTTCTTTATGGAGGACCAATCCTGCAATAATTAAAAATAAATACATAAAATAAATAAATGCTCTAAAAATAAATAAGCATACAATTAATTGGCCCCCAAAAAATACAATAAACAAATAAATGTAGGTAGAAATTAAATTATACAGTGAGACATAAATATATATATCTCTTTTAATTAGCTTTTGGTTTATTTGCCTTTGTAATAATTACCGTACTTATTTATTGTCAGTTATATTCTTCAACTTATTTATTACTTATTTTTTTTAAGCATTTATTTATGAGCAATATTATATTTTTGTCTGTTTTATTCTTCCTTTGTATTTTTTTTTACCCTGTTTATTTCTTCAAAGCTATTTATTTCTGCTTGACATATTTACATTTTTGTATGCATTTCTGCCTCATTATGCAAATAAGGAGGGGTGTGTCTTAAGGGGTCAACTTCTGCCCATTGTTGGTTAGCAGCCACTTTTGCTTCATGCAAGCATGAAGCAAAAGTGGAGAGGAAAAACCTCTTATCAGGAAGAAACCTCTGGCAGAACCAGGCTCAACATGGCAGGCTTCTGCTGGACTGGATGAAATGAGACAGGGAACGCAGTAAGAGTCCTGGAGGAATGACACTCTGATGGCTTTAGCTATGATGATGGTGAAGGGGATGGAGATGGGTGAATTGGTGTCATCTGAATGGAAGTCAGACATGCCTGTGCTTTGGATAGCAGACTTACACTGCAAAAAACGATCTAGAAATAAGTAAAAATTTATTAAATAAAGTGTATTTACCCTTAATTTGAGTAGGTAAATAAGATAGTTTGCCAATGGAATGAGTATTTTACTCTTAAAATAAGAATTAGATAATATACACTTGAAATAAGACAATGCAATTGTCTTATTTTAAGTGTAAATTGTCTTGTTCCATTGGCAAAATGTCTCTTTACCTCCTCAATCCAAGAAAAAATGCACTTATTTTAAAGCTACAGTGTGTAATAATTACAGGGATATACAGTCAGAAATGTAATATATTATACATAACTATGTTATTTATCATCATCTACGAGCTCAGCCTCTTAACCTTAATATTTGCGTTGCCTTAGAATTCGTTATTTATAATTACATAGGAGCGGGTCTCGCAGCCATGGAGGCAGACATCTTTGCGCTACGGCAGCGCAGAGCCAACAAACTAGCGATTGCGAGATCGCCCATTACGCTCGAAAGTAACTACGGCAAGTTGAGAGAGATGAACTGAGACGGTACTGAACAATAGATGGCAGTATTAAAATTATCTATGTAAACAAACCTCATCACTTGAGAAGGTAGGTGATGCGGACGTCGTGGAAGACATTTTGTCCCGTAACGCTCGCCGTACTGTTGGGGGGGAGAAGCGGTGGGGGGGAGATGTTCATGTTGGTGCGGTCTGCAGTCTGAACGTTAGATGTCGCTGAAAATTACACACTGTAGCTTTAAGAAAAAATGACTTATCTAGATTTTGATTTTTTCCTGTGTAGTTGTGGATTTTGAGACCTTTTAATATCTGGATGCTGATTGGGCTTCATGGAGGTGCGGTTCAAAGCTGATTAGCTTGTGTCGGAGACAGATGAGGGTAAGTAATCAGTTTATTCAGTTGAATTTCTGCCTAGGCTCCATTCTTTTGTTTTTCATTAAATATCACAGAAAAACAAGAGTTCACACACCTGAAACTTTTTCACAACTAAACACATGCTGACCGAATTTCACTAATATGATGAAATAAAATAATCAAACTTTAGTTCACATTTGTGAGGTGGAAAAAAATGTTTTGCTAATCAAAAAATAGAAAGTGTGACATGCATTTGTAATCAGCCCCCTTTACTTTAAAGCCTAATAATAAAATGTATTGTTGAAATATAACATTAAATCAATACATGTTTGTGTTTGCCATATGAAAAGAATTTCAGAGAATTTTAAGTCTAACAAATAAATTAATGTGGATATTTATTAGAATAGTCAGAAATGTAATATATTCTTAAGTCCTCTGTTTGCATGTCTACTGTGCATTAGGACAGTTCAGTCGAGTCTGTTTTGATGTGCCGCTGAGAGCTGTGAGACGTCCACCAGCAGTTCTGCGTCTCCAGCTTGTGCTTCTTTTCCCCCCAGTCAAACCCAGTGTTCCTGTGCAGGCGTGCTTTCCTGTCTCTCGAGCCAACCTGCTCAGGAACAGGTGCGCCTGCCGGTATGGAAGATGCGAGCTGCCTCCCAGCTCCAGCCGGTGCTCATTATACACCCACACTCACACATGGACACTCAATATAGTTTTATGAGTCTCAGGGATGGATGATTATTTTACTTTTACCTTTTTTCAATTTCCTAATTACATTACCGCCACACATTGTTTTATTACTGCGTTGAGAGGCCAATAAAGGAAATACTGGTGACAGTCCTTTAGATGCTGATTACTTACCTCATTTTTTGCCTACTTTGCTTTGAGTGAAAGCGGTTTTATTACATTTTAACCCATAAATAGATGCCTACTGGCCATTTTTAGAAGAAGAACAATGTAATAAAAGCAAAGCAAAGCGTTTTGGTATTCATAGTCATATATATACTAGCTGATTACCTGAGCGTGAGCGCCGTTGATCATCAGGTAATAGAGTTTGCTGAGGATGCTTTGTTGGAGTTGGTCCCAGGAAATAGACCGATCCTCCCTCATCAAGAATGGAGGTCCAAACCTTGAAGAAACAGTTTTATTGATGTTTTATTGAAGTTATGTTGATGGCAAAACGTGGTGTGAAAAAAGAGAAAAATACACAGTGTATTCTCACAACTTAACCATATTTGGTGAATGGTCATAATGTGGCTTTAAATACCCTTTATATCATAAGCAGCACTGTCTCAACATTCCTATTTCTATGAAAGGACAGAGAAGGACGATGAGGAATAAAAATGGCAGCTGAGGTGAGACGAAACCATCTCTCTGAGATGACATGCCTATTGTAATAGACGTCTAATTGAGGGCAGGCCTCCCCTTAGATCCAGAGATTTATTATGATGAAACCATGTGAGCATTCAAGCTGTAACTGTGCAGAAAGGGAGAGAGATGCATAAAGAGCCAACTTCATCTTATTATTTTTAGCTATAACAACAATGTTTTATCATACAAACAACACCTCTTTGTTTTTAGTCACTTTGTTTCTGAGATCTCCACAACATAAGCAGGTGTAAATACAGCATTATTATATGTCTATAAATACATTTCTGAAAATTGTCTGTTGATTTCTTGCACATAAACTGATAATATAGTTTTTTTTTGTTCATTTTTAAATAAATAGTGTTTAATATATCCCTGAAATGATGCTATAAGTATCTAAAATGATCAATGAAGGATTTTAAGTAGAATCGTCCTGTTGTACGCTATCCATCAGCTCTGCTGGAGTGTTAATGAAGCCTCGGGTGCTCTAACAGCAGCAGTCGTTGTCTGATTAGCCCTGATGAGACGTGGCTGATCTCCTCTCTGGCTCCGGAGCGGCTTAACGTGAGGAATGTGACAATCGCAGCCCGTGTCCTAAACAAGCGTGTGTGTGTGGTGGCTGCTGAAGCTCTGACACCAGAGACAGTTCATGCTTTGTGAAGACGATTTCTCTTCAAATAAATGCAGCAGATCAAACAATGAAGCCCCTCTTCACAGTCTGAGAATTCAGGAATTCATGTTTGTGTTTTCACCTGCCTCCACGCAGAGAACAGGCCGAAGACTGTGACTGAAGGGAAACATCACAGATTCGATCCGAACTGACTAAAGATAAGAACAGTGAGCGCTTTGTGTTTTTTTTTTTTTACATTAAACATGGTTTTGCAGATCAGACATATAAACAAAGTGGAGAGTTTCCCACTGGTTGTTGGTTATATACCTGTGTTATTATTTCAACAAAGAATGAGAATAGGGTATGTGACTCCAATGTCATGCTCTTGGCTCGGCTGGGCTCTCCAGCTGTCATCTGATGAGGGGTGTGTGTGTGTGGGTGGATTGAGCAATGACAAAAAGGCATCTGAAGGAGAAAGAGATAAGAGCCCTCATGGATGGGATCAAACTTTTCCACTGTGGTGTTGGCCCGCTCACCTTTATTGATCTCTTTGGACCATCACAGTGAGAAAAGCTGTGATGGATCTGCTCTTGGTGCCAGATGTTGGAGCCCTGGGTTGTTTTATTTGGAACTAATCTCACTGAGATCTACATTAGTTTGAGCTCATTCAGTAATGGACAACTTTAAATGTTTTTAGTGGATCAGAGGAATCCGTAGTAAGAGGGGTATGTTCTTTTAGCTATTTTTTTTTTTAAAGCTTTACGCTTAAAAAAATAACTATTTTCTTTTTAATATAGTTTTCTTGTTGCAAATATTAAAATTTACTAGTAAAACAGTTATTAGTTAAGTTAGTATTAAAGTTAAATGTTAATTAAGAGATTGATTGACGTATTGATCTTACTAGTGCAAAACTCACTTGCTAACATTTATTGATCACATTAATGGACCACAGCTGTTTTAGCTCTATAATCCTTATTAGTTATATTTCCATCATTTCCCTGATAGGAATGAGATGTGTTTTTAATTGAAAAGAAAAATAATAACAGAATAAAGCATTTTTATTGGCCTAAAATCAAATAATCTGATTTTGATGTCTGTTTTAGACTTTATTCGGAATAGAAGCACTCTATGCGAAAATGGGCTGTTAGATTTCCCTAAAATAACCAAAACAGAAGTAAAAAAAAAAAGTAAAAAAAAACAAACCACTGGACTTTGTTTTCCAAGTCTAAAGATGTTTCGCACTCCAATCAAGGAAGATTTTTCAATTCAAAATGTCTGAATTAGCGTTGAGTTCCAAGCTTTAGAGAGTGGACTAACAAAGCCTTGTTTTGGCTTAGAAAACATGCAAATTGAACCGGAAGAACATTTCCACCCCTTAGTGATGGGGAGTCATTGAGGTCTTTGTTAGCCTGCAACACATGATACTGGAATGGGGGGGTCATAAGGGGCCAATGTTGGTTTGGCTGAACAGGCGACATGTCTTGGTCCCCTGCATGGCCATGAGGATAATGATAGTGGGAAGGAATCAACTTTATCGCTGCATTGTAGGTTTTTGAGAGCTGAAACCTGAGTCCACCCCCTCTGTTAAGGGTTGATTTTTCTCTCTTAACATAATTGGCTTCTTTCACACCCCTTTCAAACCACCTGTCCTCTTTGTCCAAAATGTGAACACTCTGGTCCTCAAAAGAGTCCTTAAGGTGTAGATGTACAGCCGTGTCTTGCATTCCTCACTGTATTGAACTGCATACAGTGCACCACTCCGCTCATATTTGGTCAGGGGGCTTTTGTCTTTAGGATACACTAGCCTCTGTCTAAGGGCCGGATTTATCAAGATCCAATTTTGCGTGCAGTAATTTGCGCTCGCAAACTGGAATTTTGCGCGAGGGGCTGAACCATGGTTTGCGGGTGATTTAACAAGAGTGATTGCGTAACTGGTGGCAGGCGCAAAACTGTTGGAGACGCCCTATTTAAATGATGGTTTTGCGCGTTTTGTGGGTTGCGGCAAAGTAGTTTGTAGTTTGTGCAAACTACTGCATTAAGAAATTTTTATCTTACAGTGACACCCCCACCCCCTCCAAAAAAAATAAATAAAAATAAATATATATATATATATATATATATATATATATATATATATATATATATATATATATATAGACTTTGGCAACCTTTATTCCAGAAGGGTGGTATGTGGCTGAATTTCTACTTCACTGCAGTAAAAAAAAACAAAAAACAGGTGTTTTGTATTGGCCTGTAGAAAAATGCACATACCAAATGGCTCACAATGGTACTGTGGATGAGATGACTGCGCGTACGCATCCCCACAGCATTGGCATGTTGCTCCACAGGCGCAGGGGGGGGTCGGGGTTCTCCGGTAGGGCGTCAGGGAATTTAGAACGTCGGACAGCACTTCTGAAGAACGAGATTGGGAGATCCCAGATGCAAAAAAGTGCAATGTTGCAAGGAGTTTTGTGATATCTGGTATTGCGTGGGTCCTCCTTGTAGCTGGCTCCAAATCCATTCGGAGTTCCCCCAACAGCTCCAAAATGGCAATTTCCTCGTTCATTCCAAAAATATTCACACGGAGTGAAAAAATGCGTTCTCTGCGTCTCCTTGCTTCATTTCGATATCTCCTTCTTGCGACAATAACCGCTGCCATGTGTGCACAATTACGCATACAGACCATTTGCACCTTCTTTTGAAACGTGTTAAATATAGTCAGATACCGTTAGCAAAATTGCTTTCAGGTTTAATAAATCACTTTGCAAGTGCTAAATTAATATATTTACATGTTCTCCTCCCACAAGACGCACTTTTGCGTGTAAACGCCCCATATTGCATATTCATTGCAGAAAAAGTACTAAATGGATAAGAGGCGCTATTTAGCACGTTTTAAAGACCAAATCCTTTTAGCAGCTGTTGATAGATCAGTTTGTACATTTTTTAGCGTGCGCAGTGAAATAGCTCACGTTTTTATACACGCAAACCTTTGATAGATCCGGCCCTAAGGGTCTTGTTTTGGTTTGAAATATACTGGGATTTTGTGTTTGGAGGAAATCCTCTTGAGTTTTTCAGAGACTTTGGCAACATATGGGATAACGATTTGCATTTAATCTTCTCACCAGTATGTGCTGCTGTGTGTCTTTTGGATTTCTTTGCTGAAGTGTTTTAAGTTCAACCTGTGCTACACGAAAAAACGCAAACATCCCAGTGTTTTGGACCTGACTGTTCTGAGGCCCAGAATGGACTCATGTCATGCTTTACATCATTAAGCTTCCAGCCTGCTGTGTTTTAGATTGAGAGCAGAAGGAAGTTAACTTTCCTGTAAGCTTCAAACTTATCCACTGTAGGAGTAGGTTTTAAATGTAGTCGCTTTATAGCTTCTTGATCATTAATGGAATTCCCTGTCTTACTTAAAAACTTGTCATAATTAGGTAAACCACCTCAGTTTGAATGGGCCTTCGTTTTTTTGACTCTGGGTATCTTCTTTGCAAAGCAAAATAAACACCTCTACATTTAAGACAGATCCCCCAACATTGGTATGCCTCCTTAGCTATTGCTGAGTTATTTCTTTTTAAGGGGCAGTGGTGTCAAGTACAAATATATTTGTTACCTTACCTACTTAGAAATTTGGCTATTTATACTGTACTTGAGTAATTATTTGTTAGACAACTTCATACCTCTACTTTCTAATCCTTACATTTTAAAAACAGACTTGCTCATTTTCATGGTGGCCTCTTGGAATTTAAAAGATCAAAATAATTTGTTTCATCCAGACAATTCATTTCTTTATAATAATAAAGAAATTCATTATAAGGAAATTGTCAACTAGAATTGCAGAAAAATGTTGCTTAAATACCCCAGTGTAGTAAAGCATCTGTCCCTCACATTTTTTCCTGCACTACTTTTACTTTTATACTTTAGGTAGTTTTAGAAATGGTACTTTTAAATTTTTTACTTGCGTGAAAAGTTTAAGTTGATAATCTACAAAACAGTTCTATAAAAATGTGTTTAAACAGTAGGATATAAACTTCTACTTGAGTAATAAACGTTAATACTATTGACACCTCTGGTAAGGGGTAATATTTACCTTACAGTCTGCTGGCCTCTTCCAGCCGCATTGCAAACCAGCAGCAGAATCTTGACTGGCACACCATGGTTGAGAAACTCTGATGATAATGCTCCAGATGAAGGTAACCTTTGACCCTCAGGACCAGAGGAATAAGGGGATGACGGCAAGCTGTGATGATACCCTGGGTGGTAAAAAGAAAAACGTGTTATTGCATCATAGCACATACAGTTTCACAAATTCTTAAAAAAACCAAAAAAAAAAACAGGGGTAAATGCTTTTGTAAACTGATGACCCTTGGAATTACAGAAACACAGACTACAAAGGACTAGGGCGGACTGTTGTGCTATTTAAATGAGTAAGACAGCAGCTTTCTATTTGCAGAAAAGTGATTCAGTTGGGGGAACAGATGGACCAATGGCTGCCTCTTCTATCAGCAGGAGGCCTCATCTGATGCTGCTTCTGCTGCACATCCTGTCCTGGTGGGACGTCAGGAAGCTACTCCTCTGTTCCACTTGTGCCTCTTCCAGCGCAGAGGACCGTGTCTGACTGAGAGGAGAGCTGAAATTACACCATCCTGGGAGCTCTGTGATGTCACAGTGGACAACCTGCTCTGTCACGACAAAAGCAGCCAAATAAGGTCTCATCACATAAAGTCAGCTTGAGTGAAGTTCAAAGTGATAAATCACATGGTAAATTAAACATGTAGACAGTCCCGCATCGTATTGATTAGAAGCGACAGCCGGCCCTTCCTAAAACCACTATGTTTTATTAAACACCAATGATTCTTGATTCATCACTGACAAAACAAATGCCACAGCAGACTTCCTCATAAACCACAGAGCCTCTGTTTGAGCAGGCCTTAGTTTACACAAATAACTTGCAGAGCCACTGCAGAATAAAGAGCAAAGCAAATTCAACACACCGAAGCTTTATCCAGTCACTTCTGATCGTAATGTGCTCCCCACGAGAGGAAGCATAACGCTAATTATGCAGCCTTCCACTTCTTAATGTCTCTCTAATTAAGCAAGTCAGAAATTTTGCCTAATCATGTGATTTATTTTAAATTAGCAGCAAACTCTGAAGCAAAACAAATCATGAGTTCCCAATGAAACATGAGGAGATGGCACTGACTGGCTGAGGTCACCTGTAGCCCTGCCCCATTAAGAATAACCATAGAGACATTGGGTCAGAACCTTGAGATATTTTCCATTTTGCAGAATCTACGACTTAATGAGGTAGAGGGATGAGGGTACTGCTGAGGTTCTAAAGGCTATCTTGTCTGGATCTCTGGGCCCTGCTGGGGTCTACAGGGGCAAACTAAGAAGCGTGCCATATTGCAAACTTTAAGGATCTAATTGCAAAAACAGACAGAGAGGGGAACTAGTGTAGATTGGGAAGACCAGAGCAGCCTCTTGGAAGAAGGTTGGGGTTGGAGAAAAGCTGGCCCCTCATGTGGGCCGAACCAGCAGGTAGGGATGTACAGGTGAGACCCAAAAAGATCAAAATAAGAGGCACTAAATTGAATGTGCAGTTTTCTTAATGAGTGAGTGTGTTGCAGGTGATTACAGAGGCACTGAAAGGCAAGTGAGGAAAACAAAAAAAGCCTGGATAAGAACAATTGTAAGTTTACATTTTATTTCTGCCCTGAAAGGCAAAGGAAAAAAAAGTCTAGATAAGAAGAGTTTTAAGTTTTTTTCTTTCCTGGAAGAAAAGTGAAATGTAACTTTTTTTTCTGTCCTAGAGCAAAAGGAGAGAAAAAAAATCTATATATAAAGGGCAGATTATACTTCTGCACAAATCAGAACTGTTCACGAACCAGTTCTGTTGGTATGCTTCTGCACCGTCGGTCTGGAATTTCTAGTTTCCCACCAAAGTGCAAGGGGGAACCTATTCTAGAACTCACGAGAACTTCAGCCGATGGTCACGAGAACTTCGGCGGCGCCAGCAGGAGTATTTATTTTCCAAACAAAAATGGCAAGATATCACGGTCACGGAGATGGATCTAGAGTTGCAAGACATCGAAGAGGAACAGGTTATGTTAATGGAGTTGGCAAAAAAACAAAAGCGGCCGCGTAGGTTGTCCATTGTATTTGTTACTCATTATCAAAAATCGAGGAGGAGGACCACACAGACTGGAAAGGCATACCAAGGACCAATCACAGCTGCTTTTTGTCTGCACACCTCCACTTGAGTTCAGGGAAGGTTTCCAACCGCCAAACCAAAAGCAAGAATTTTTTTTAGACACAGAGACAGATTAGATGGTTGCAGAGGCTATGTGTCAGATGCATAAATTGGCCTTAAGTCAACTACTTCTCAGCAGGACGCTGCCAGTCAGCCTCCATGTTGAGCTTTGAGTCTCGGTCTACTGAGGTAAGCGGTGAGAAAGTAGACACCTGATTAGATAACAAGGCTAAATACGTCACTTCCAGTGAGTCTAAAACTCTTAGTGCAGACCTGGGCATTATACAGCCCATGGGCCGCATGGGGCCCACATGAGGATCATGTGCAGCCCGTGAGGTAAAAGTCAAAACACCCATTTGCAGACCTGGGCATTGTACGCCCCGTGCCACATACTGTCTAAGGTTGATTAGGAATTTAGAAATTTCAAAATAAAGATGTTTTCCAATTTCACCTCATGAATGGATTAAAGCTGCTATGCTTTTTATTTTCAAGTAGTTTTTTTTATTCACATGAAAGGAACGACAACCGGGAGCAATTTGTTCACGGAGGTACATGCGTGCATGGACACACTGGGACTGAAAAGGGACAGACTGGCTGGTATCACAACAGACGGTTGTCCAAATCTTATGGGGAAAATGTTGGACTTTTGAAACATGCAAGATAAAGTGATGGAAATCAACGCAAATCAGAAATTGGTATTTTTGCCCTATATTATACACTAACGTGTTGTGCAAATCAGTGCTGAAAATTAACCCTGTTATTGATGTTACTAAAATTGTAAACTTTATCAGGGCACGGACATTGAATCCAAGACAGTTTGTCTCTCTTTTGGAGGAGCATGAGCCTGAACATTGTGACATCGGCTACCACACAGCTGTCAGATGGCTCAGCCTGGGCAAAGTGCTAAAAAAAGTGTGGGATCTGAAAGCAGAGATTGGAGAGTTTGGTGAGAAGAAAGGTAAAGAAATCCCAGAGCTCTCAGATAAAGACTGGAGGTTAGATTTTGCATTTGCTGTTGATGTGACTGCACTGATGAGTGAAGTGAACACCAAACTGCAAGGCAAGGGCCTTTTGTTCATGAAATGCACAGCAAGGTGAAGGCTTTCATGAGAAAGATGCAGTTTCTTTCAAGCCAACTGGAGGGCAACATTCTCACTAACATGCAAACCCTAAAAGAAGTCACACTATCAGCTGATTGCCTTCGCAGGTACTTATCTAGTGAGTTTTCAAGGCAGTTTGAGGATCTCAGAACGATTGAGGATGAAATGCACATGGTTTCTTTTCACTTTACCTGCAGTGTGCATTATGTTCCCAGTGATGTTCAGATGGAACTAGTTGACCTGCAGTCTGATGCAATACTAGAAGAACACTTCAAGTCAGGATCTCTGCTTTATTTCTACTCTTCTCTCAAGGAGGGGAACATTCAAAACATTAGGAGATGTGCTCAGAAGATGTTGGTTCTCTTTGGCTATACTTACATTTGTGAACAAACATTTTCAATGATCAAGTTTACAAAATCGGGGTACAGATACTCTCTCACTGATGAGCATCTGCCAGCTGTGCTTTGCATCTCCACCTCAGACATTTAAGCCGACTTTGATGCTCTGGTTAAAGCCCAGGAGAGACTAGAATTCTCTCACTGAACAAAAAAACAAACAAAAAAAAACCTTAAAATATCAAATAAGCTGGTTGGACAATAAAGACATGTAAGCAAAAGCTTTTTTGGAAGCCTTTTTTTTTTTTTCAAAATTAGTTAAATATGATGTAGCTTGTTTGGAGTACAAATACAATATTGTGGTTTCTTTAGTCTGTTAAGAACCACTTTCCAACAGTATTTGAAACTCCCTCAATGTGTTTTGGAGTGAATGTGACTAAAATGTTCCCATTTTGTTTGTTTTGGTTAATTTGACTGAATAAATTGCATTTTTTGTGAGGCAACTTCGCTGTTTCATTGCTTGATTTTAACATATACAATTACTAGCTTGTCAAAAACAATGATATTTACTGCTTTTTTTTTATAAAGAAATACTATTAAAATTATGCAAGATTGAGTTCAGTCTTTTGGTACCGCCCTCCACAACATTCTTGTCTCTCATGTGGCCCCACGGAAAAAGTAATTGCCCACCCCTGTCTAGAGGGACTATGGAGCAGGGGTGGGTCATGATGCTGGCTGCTCGATGCTGATTGGCAAAAATACTTAAGAATTTTTGATTGACAGTGACCAGACAGCGAAAAGGTTTTCCTCATGAATCAAGTGGGAAAAGCAATAATGCAGTCAGAACAGTCATCTTGTGCTGAATTCTTGTTGTGGTTTCTGGAGTTGATTATTTCCGACTGCTTCATAACAGCTATTTTAATTCAGTGTAGTAATGTGTTTTATGTATTTCAAAATGTTTTAATGTGATACGTGATGTTTGGATTTAATTAATACCAATAAGCCTTTCGTTTTTCAGAGAGCATCAGCCACCACTGGTTAGCACCCATCTGCTAGTGGCGTTAATGTAGTAGGAGGACCAAAATTGAGCTTTAAAAACATGCTCCAGTGGAGTTTGCTCGTCTGATCAAAGGGCACGCTTAATTAAAAAAAGGCATTTTCACACTATGGATTTTCTGGTAGGCTCTAAACTAAAGCCAAAAACACCAACACACAGATTTTAGCACGGAAAGGTCAGATTTCCTGATTATGTCTCATTTTATTTAGTTGTTGCACAGAGGAAGAATGCTCATTGGACTGTTGTCCAGCAGATGGTCAGTAAAACCTTCTGCAAAGAAGGTAAGTCAAAAAATATCTGTAGAAGCTGAGGGTGCTTGATGCAATCAAATAAATGAAGGGGGTAAGAAAAAGTTGTGTGTCAAAAGATGCACAAGCTACGCGCACTCCAAAGCCTGGAGGATTTTGTGTAGCAAAGCCTAATCCAGACTTTAGGGGTATGTGAACTGGAGTGGTTGTCAACTAGCAAACGAGGACAGATCCAGGAAGTTGGCTGCAACTATCTGACTCCTTGTTTTTAGCTGCGTCTGAACCAAAAACACCTGAAGCACCTACCCTGCTCTACAGATGAATAACCAGATTACAGTTTTCTGTTCAGATATAAGTAATTTTGTGTTTCATTTGGAAAATCACCCAACAATCTGGAGAAAAAGAGGCCCATAATCCTGCTTGAGGTCCAGTGAGAGGTTTTCATAGAAATAATGTCATTTTTGCACTTGATCTCCAATATTTTGGCAACTTCAACCAGGAAACATTAGAGCTCTGCTTCCTTCAGCTGACAAGCTTACAGAGATGCTGTTATGATTGCTTTGGTTTGTCCCTCTAATAAATAAAGCAAGTTTCATGTTCATGTTTGCCTCACTGTTATGGTGATTGTTGAGTTACACAGAGAAGACAGTCATCATTAGAAATAGAGACATGTACAATTTACATAACTCAGTAAAAGTTGACTCTGTTTGGTCAACAAACCTGTTGATGCTAATCTTGTCAGAAAGGCTCAGGGCCAACTCTTTGTAGCTGCAGAAAGCTTGTGAACTCAGCATACTTCTGAGCTCACAACCTTATTTCAAAGAGAGACAGAGACACTGCTTAAACCACACTAAGCACGACCAGTAAGCCTATAATTAAACACCTCCACATCGCAGCAATTGTTTTTTTTTTCACTTAGCCATTTAGGGAAGAGAGAAAGAATTTGGATAAATTATTGTCTATAAAACAGAGGTAACACATACACAGCTTATTTAGACTCAAATCTTGTATAATAGGTCTTGTTTTTATAGAAAACAACATTTGGTGGCTGTAAAAATGCTAATTTGCATTCCGACGTCTGAAAAACTAATTTACTTTCTGTATAAATTAGGTTAAAACTGAAAGTCTTGAGTGTGATGCTTTCACCACATGCACAGGAGAGGTAAACACATTCATGGGTAATTCTATCTCTGTAATTGCTTCACAGTCACATTTAATATTTTCAATTAAATTAACACAACAGCTTAGGCCCTGTGGCTCAGTTAGATTGATGTGAGCAATGACAAGTGTTTCATAATTTTCTCAGTATTGCGTCGAGCTAAGAACACATTTAAACAATAAGATCACAATCTTGTCACATATTTTATTGGTGCTAATTACCACCAGCTTTTTCCGCTCCTGAAGCGCTGTGTATGTGAAGAGCAGTGAGGTGGTAGACAAACTAACTGGCACATGCATTCATACCTAAGGGCCTGCAAATGTGTAGTGCTGTGGGAGGAAGCTAGAGCACCAGAGAAAACCTACGCCTGCAATGCAAATATTGACAAGGGAAATGATTTTAAAATCAATGGGTTTTCCTTGAATCAATACAAGGATATGTCAATTCTTGTTTTTATCTTTTTTTTTTTGCAGTAGCTTTCTCCTTTATTTGAACAAAAGAATGAATATTTGAGCAGTTGAACTCTAAAATGGACCCTGCATCACGCATGCAACTGCAATTATTTTTTAACCACCTATGCTGCTCAACTTTGATAATCCTTTTAAGTAGGAAACAACTCAATGTGCTACTGCATTTTGCACTATATTTGTTTGGACTGCACTGAACTTTTTCATACTGTATGAATGCCCTTTGGCACCATTACTTTAAACTGGTTTCTCTCATCTCCTACATTGTGTACATTCTGATCACTGCTGCACTTTATATTGGTAATGTTTATCTACTCCCACTGCAATATTATTAAACTCTTGTAAGCTATATGCAACACAATTTTGTTAGCCTCCGTGCATAAAAAATGACATAAAGTTTGTTTAAGTCTAATAGATAAATACATTTGCATGCTGCTGCAGTAGGCCCTTTAACACCAAACTATGTAATATTTTAATTTAATTTAAACTTCAAAATGTAAAAAAAATGTAGCTGCAACTGGAATTTGTGTAAATTGCCTCAAACTTAAAATAAAATCCATACACACACTGCAAAAAATCTAAATCTAGATAA
>NW_015150860.1:247404-254667 GCF_000732505.1 Cyprinodon variegatus
TCATAATTTACAAATTAATTATAGTGACGTATTTCAGACCATTATTTCTAATAAATATGATAATAATGGCTTGCAGAAAATAAAAACTCATAATTCTGAATATCACATAAGATAAATATTTTAAAAATAAAGCTCAGGTTTGGAAAGTAGGGTTTTGTCTGTAAACTAAATTTATTTACAAAGCTGCAGACTCACCAATGTAAAATAATCTTATAAAATAGAAAATAGGCCATCTGGTATCCTAAAGTTTGGTGGTTGACAGTCGCAAATATGCAGTAAAAAAGAAAAAAAAATGCTGCAAACAAAAGAAGTGAGCTGCAAACAAGTGAAAAAATGTATGATGCAAACTCCAAAACAGGCAAATAAAAAACAAAAAATGCAACAGAAAAATGCAGCAAAAAAAAAAAAAAATGCTGCAATAACAAAAAAAATAAAAATTACAGCAAGCATAAACAACATGGTGCAAACAAAACAAAATGCTGCTCTATAGATGTTTGTGAATGTGTAGTTGGAGCCAGGAAAATAACATAAATCTCTAAAAAACTAGTGGATATGTATCTCATTTAGCTCCACAAACTGTTTTTGTGGAGCTGTTTCACACTATAATCACAATAATTCAGATTACCATGAAAGTATAGATTTAGGATGCATACGAAAAAAAAATAATATTGATTTTCATGAAGCCATGTAGATATGAAAACCATGTCGATGGTTCTGCGCTGAAATCTGAGCTGAAATTTTAATAAATAAAAACACGACACCACTAAGATCCTCTTTCTGCACGGATGAAGATTCACTCACCTCTGCATGCCAAATGCTTGAAGTGGCCCCAACAGGAGAAGAGAGCAACCTGTTATCTGATTAGTTCAGGTATTAATCATCTGTCTACTTGAGGAAGCTAATTTAACTACTTAACAAGCATTGAACTTCGAACCCAACAGGCTTTAGTCTCTAACGATAATTTTTCTCCACCACAAAAGGAGGATGCAACTTTCTTTTAGTGCATTATTTGAGAAAGAGTGTATAATATGTAATGAACTCATGTGCTAAAGTAGGGGCATGTGAACAGCAGAAATAACAGCAGAAGGGTTGGGGTTCTCTGCAGAGAAATACCTACATATTTCTAATGAGCCATCCCTTATGACTGAGAGAGATTTCTTTTAAATAAGTCCACACTTGAAGGAGAATTCTGCTTGGACGGCTTTTCATGAATGATTGACGGAGCCTAACGTTACGTTAAAAACACAGGTATGAGAGAGGCATTTACCATCTGCTTTTTCTCTATAGAACCCAGCAGGAAAATCTACCAGGAAAAAAAGGAAAGGTATTTGAAATGCTTCATACGTTTCAACCAGGCTTTAGACACTTCAATATTTCATAAAATCTGGTCTATTTTAAAAGCGTGCAACTGGATCCGTTTGTAATGTAAAACAAAATAAAATAACAATACACAAAAAACAATATAAAAAATGTACGCACAACTAAGCTGAGTTGGACTGTTTTTAAACATACACAGGTTTTACATTCATCATTATACATTGAAGAAAAAAACATATTACAGCCAGTAGACTATTTAGAGTTTAATCAAATAATTTCGTAATTTCATAATAAATAATAGTTTCAATTAATCTTATTGTTCCTTAATTGTAATCTTTTTTTTTATTCTCCTTTTATGTTTCTTCTATTTTATTGTTTAATTCATGTAAAGCACTTTGAGTTGTCTATGTACTAAATTGTGCTATACAAAAAAACTTGCCCTGTTTTGCCTTACCTTGCCTAATTTTACCATTATTTTCTAAATAATCCATCATAAACCTTTTTATTAGAATGTTTCATTGTAAAAAAAGTATATAGAATGTATATCTATAAATGTATCATATAAATAAATAAAAAATCTTTTCAGCATTAAACAAAAGTATACAAATTACAGCTGAAACTATTAATTGTTTAAAATCTTGATTAATCAATTATTAAAATAATTAAAATAAACCAGTAATCCAATCTGAACGAGCAGCACATTTACAGCAGTAATTATACCAAAATAAAACATTTTGCACTCAAAAAGTTTAATATTTGTCTATAGGTTCTTACCGGAACTTCTGAAGCATCGTTTTGGCTTCAACTGGTTTGAATTTTGTGCAAAATATTTTTAAATGTGTTTTACGTTATCTATTTATTAATTGTTTGATTGAAAGAAATAATCATCAACAAAATAGTTGTTAGTTGCAGCCCTAATACACACCTCTTTAAATTCAATAGCACCGAAAAAGTTATTCCATTTATATTGCATTCAAAGATTCAAAGCATAGCAGCATCTAATTTTGAGAAGGAACGAAAATTATCATATTTTATTATTTATATATTTAGAGTGTGAGTGTGTGTGTGTGTGAATGGGTTAATGAATGTAGTGTAAAGCGCTTTGGTCAAGTTACCTGACTTGAAAGAAAGTGCTATATAAATACATGACATTTACCATCTACCATTATTAAAAAAAAGAAATGAACATTTACAACTTGCATTCAGTGCATGTTACACCTGCATGGTGTTTGCCATCTCTACTATCTTTAGATATATAGGGATTTACTTTTTTTCTTGCCCCAAATGCTTTTTACAACTCAATCAGACTGGAGCAGTGGTGTCAAAAGTACATTTGTTACTTAAGTAGAAGTATAGATACTGCGGTTTAAAAACACTCTGTTAATATCACAGTCTTGGTTCTGTTATGTTTTCTTTTGAGTTTTCAGTTTTAGTTTGCTCCATGTTTTCTAGTTTTAGTGGTTTAATTCTTATTTTGTTGTTTTATCTGGTTATTTTTTCAGTTTACAGGTTTTTATTTTGTTGTCCTCTGCTGCCCTCTTGTGTTCTCCTTTTTCCCAAGCGCCTTTCCTGTCTGCTCTGTACACATCTGCTCCCAATCTGCTTGTTAGTCCTCTCTTTGTTCAGTCTCCTGTATATACACTCCTTGTGCAGTTCCTCAGTGCTGGTTCCTCGTCAAACTTTGACCTACACCGTCTTCATTATCTTACCTCATCATGATTGTTTTTCCACTGATGTCCTCTTGGTTTCAGGTTTAACTTTTTTCTTGATGAATTTTTTGGATTCCTGCCTCAGTTGCTTGTTTACCTCGCATTAAATTTACAAAAACTCACCTCTGCCTCCATGCCTCTGCATTTTGGTCAACAAACCTCAACCCAATCCTGACAGGTAAAAGATGAAGTATCAACGTGACATCTTTAGTCAAGTAAAAGTGAAAAAGTATGTGCTCCAAAAATTACTTAAAGTATAAAGCAACCTTTAAAAAACAAAGATGCCACTATATGAATTTTAAAGCTCAATTTTTCGACTATTTTGAAAAATATCCTTGATAGGGCCAAGGATGAGGGAGGTCTAATTGGTCTCCGTCTCCATCTTCCGATACGCTCTCACCTCAATCCGACCTTTCAGACATTTCAACAACTTTTTCTGAATCCGACATTGTAGCATGACATAGACAATTCGTATTTGCAGTTTGAAAAACACCTGCTTGCTTCTGATGATTTCACTTAGCTACCCAATTAGTGTTTGCATTATATGACTCATCCAATTACACTAGTTTCCACTAGATGATGATGCCGCCAATGATGTGAAATAAATATTTATAAACATTAAACCGAAGCCAAGAGTAACGAGTAACATTTGCTTTAAAAATATAAAGAATAGAAAGTGTATATACTTGTGTCAAAATGTAATGAGTAGAAGTCAGAAGTAGGAAGGATAAATAAGTAATGGAGTAAAGCATAGATACCTAAAAAGTGTACATAAATACATTAGCAAAGTATTTGTACTTCGATACTTGACACCTCTGGACTGGAGGGATATTTTTTAAAAAAATCATTTTAGCCTCTGTCCTGCTCCAGGCTGGAGTTAAGAAGCAACATGGAGTCTAAAATGCACTTGTCGGAGTTTCAATTTTAAGACTCTTTGAAGACGACACATCCTTTTCTCTCCGTTTCAAAATTAGACATTATTTCATGTTTGCCTATCATATAGTACATCCATCCATCCATTTTCTGTCAAGCTTATCCCAAGTGGGGTCACGAGGGGTGCTGGTGCCTCTCCAGCAGTCTACGGGCGAGAGGCGGTGTACACCCTGGACAAGTCGCAAGTCCATCGCAGGGCAACACAGAGACAAACAGGACAAACAACCAATCATACACACACTCACAACTAAGGAGAATTTAGAGATGCCAATTAACCTAGCAGACATGTTTTTGAAAGCCTGAGTACCCGGAGGGAACCCATGTATGCTCAGGGAGAACAAACTCCATGCAGAAAGACCAGGAATCAAACCCCAAACCCTCTTGCTGCCACTGAGCAGCCCTATGATATCGTCTTTCAGTAAAATAAGTTAAATATAAATTGAATATAAAACAAATTGAACCTGTATTGCAGTGTTTTGTTATGCAAAGCACTAAAAATGAAATTATTTAATACATTTTCTCTTCACATTCCCAAAGCTACCTGAGATCCGTGCAGAGCCCCCTCTGATGTAGAGCGGCGGCGCCTGGAAGGCATAGATGACGTCATTCTCAGCAATGCACGTTAGATCGTCCTCGTCAAAGAAGGAGCGGTGGAAGCCAGTGGAGTAAACCTCTGTCAGGATCACCTGCAAAGACAGACAGAAACGCTTTTAGTTTCCTCCAATCTGTGCCAGAATAAAGTCCATCACATAAAGCAAGTTTCAACTTTATACTGAACATATATATATATACTTTTTTTAGTTACCTGGTCTGGGGAGAGTTTCCCCTCATCAGCCACCATCCTCCTCAGACAAGCCACAGAGCCGAACAGAGGCACGGCCAGCCCGACCCGTAGATACCGCTGCCCTTTGGTGCTGAACACCAGAGTCACACACAGAGACCTGACAAAGACAAAAACGAGAGAAGATGAGAAACAACACAACAATCCATCCTAATTTCTGTTCCTTTTTTCTTGCTTGTATCCTCCGCTACCATGAAGGGACAGAAGAAAACGGCCATAAATAAACCAAGCCTTTTTACCATAAATAATAAATCATTAGGACTGAGCTTTATGAGTGCGAAATAATGGAAATCTCTGTTGCATTTTTTAAAATAGGCAGCATTCTGACCTCTCTAGAGGAGCTTATGGTGCTGGGACATAATGGTGTCTTTGCATAGAACCCATCTGAATAGTCTGCAATGTCAAGAACAGATTGTTCCTTAGAGAAAAGGAACCAAAAGAAAAATCAAGGATGAGATTTCAAACTATGAGGATGAATTGTATTCATCAATTTCACTTAGATTACTTTTATCACAGTAATAAATCTATTAAATCTAATAAATTATTTATACTTTGTTATGTAAGTCAGCGTTATACATATTATGAGTTCAGTTTTAGTAAAAAAGATCAATCAAAAGTTGTAGCTTCAAAATAAATGCAAGATTCATCAAGTAGCCAAATGCAAACAAAAAACGAGGTAAAATACATGTGAAATCAGACTGAAATGTACAGAAAGAAATACAAACCAATAAAGACTCAAATTAATATGATAAAAATACAGCTTCAAAGAGGTGGTAAATTGTGTGCCTTTTTGTTTTGCTCCCATAACTCTGGAGAGTGTAGAAAAAAAAGATGCTAATTATTGAGAACATATTTGAACATGATCAGGCAGGCATTAACCCTTTGGGATTTGAATGGGTTTTAGCTTTCCTTCTGTGTTTCTCTAAACCCATCGAGCAATAATTGGTTGAAAAGAAACTGAAAAGACGACATGAGTTACGTCCAAACGATGTCAGTGAAAGGTGAAAAGCTGTAATTTTCAGATAGTTGAAAAGACGTTAAAAACTGGGTTTTCAACACCAAGTATTTGTAATGATCTTCGCTGATAGCTCACCTTAATTGTTCATTTCAGTCACCTTCCTAACTCTGTCCGGTTTTCTCATTATCACTGATTTCATCCACCTGTGTTTGTTCCTTCATATTGGGCTCAGTTCCAGCTATCGGGGCCAGATCATTTGTTGGATTTCTTTTTCTCCTGTCCGTCAGTTTCGTTAGTTTTAGTTATTTCCAAGGTTCATGTCCCCGTTTCCAGTAGGAGATTATATTTGAGCCCTTGTCTTCAGGCAAGTTTATTCCCTAGCCAGTGGTGAGAGAGTTTCAGCGTTTCCATTGTGATTCTGATTTCCGGATTCTGTTCCCTCTGACCCACTGGCCCTGTCTGTCCCCATCTGATCTGTTTGCCTATCTGCATCTGTGCATGTCCGTCTGGGAACGCTTCTGGATCCGTCTGAATCCGAACCTGCCTTCAAGCTCTAAGGATTCCTCTAGGCCTGGTTCCCTCTGTTCTGGTTTGGGTCTGAACTTCTGACAGAGAGGAGGTTTCCTGGATTCCTGAATTGTTCCTGTCTGCTCTGTCTTCCCCTGACCTGCATCGGCTTCCTGCAAGTTCTCCGGGGCTGCAGCATCAGGGACACTCTGGGCGACGCACGCCGGGTCAGGTTGCCAGCCCATCGGCTGGATCGCATCTTTCTAAGGAGTTGGACTGAACTGTGAAACCAGGTAAGTGACTCTCTGAGATTATCATCTCCTGTCACTTACCTGTGTCTCTTCCCCCAGAGTGTCAGTGATTGGGTGGTGCCCCGTTCCCCCTCCTGCAATCGCTGTGGTTGCAGTTCCACAGCCCCACGCTTCAGTTCTGTCTGTTTATAGTTTTGTTTTAATAAACGTTTACCTACTGACTGTCTTACCTTGAATACTGGGTCCATCTGTTCCGTTTTATGACAGTACTGGACTAATAAGGGGTAAAATCCAAACTACCAAACATGGCACCACTTTTAAAAACTAGTCTAAATCAAGAGTATGATGGGCCGACAAGATTTAACCTAAACCGAAGTCTAAATGACATCTGGTATTTTGGGGGGTGGGGGGGTGGATTTGGTTGTTTTGTTTTTTTCACCCACAAAAGATCCAATCCTAGAGCGTGATGTTGACTGCTACTAAGATTAGAAAAGCTTGAACATTATTTCAAGGATTAACTAAGAGACAAGACCTCAGATTTACTAACAGGAGCTTTCCTCCAATAGCACACATCACAATTATTAGGAAAAAAAGATGCATAAAAGACCTTAGAATATCACCAAATATGGAGAATTGGCGAACCGGGAGTCCACATTTTGGAATGAAAGATCCAGCTGTTTAAAGCCTCATAATTTTGTCGTTTCTGTAGATATTGGCAGGTTTATACAAGAAGCCATTTTTTTGTAG
>NW_015150860.1:255060-257860 GCF_000732505.1 Cyprinodon variegatus
GATACATAGGTTCATGAAAACTTCCCAGCAGATGTGCACCATCTGGAGAAAGAAAGTGGATTAGATGCCAGAGAAACACCACAAGGAATTATAAATACCTTTTTGTTTAATTGAATTAGGGAAAGCATGATTTAATTACAGGTGAATAAACGCTTTAAAGTGGAATATAAAGCAAAATGTGTCCTAGTCAGACTTCTAGCTGCAGAAGGCTATTAAAGTCAAAGTCTATTGAGCTGTTCAAATATGGATGAGGATATGAAAGATATGAATTTCTATTAGAAATGTAATTCATTTTCCAAGGTCACTTTAACTTTTAGCCTTTTAAATGAGCAGAAAGGACATCTCACTTGTACAACAGAAGAAGTGTAATAACCAGTCTGTCTTTGACGGTTACCAGTCAGAATCAGTTGAAGACTGTTTGATATTAGAAAAAAGAAAATCCCACATTGTTCATCCATTTTTCTTTTCACAGGAATATAGATATATTTCTTTTCACTGATATCAAAAGTCAGCACATACCCACAGGAGGTTATATTTGCTTTTACTGCTAAACTTTCTTGTCTTAATATTGGGGTGGTTATTTTCTTCATTTTTTTCTCCTTCCTGTGCTACACGTTTAATTTAGGACTGACGCTTTTGCTTTGATGTCTAACCAGCTGCAAATCCTCAACTCACCAAGCTATATTACAAGAGGACCAGCTGGATTCTGACAAGGCTCAAGATTGTCCATCTTGGTAATTCAGTCCTACATCTTTTTCTTATACGTACGTAGAGTTAAAGCATGTCACTTTCATATCTTCTATCACTAAGATGTTGGAGAAGTTAATCAAATAAATCTCAGATTTTTGCAGATAGCTTCACTATCCTCTCTGGAACATCAGATTAATTAGACTTTATAAAAACACAGTATATAGGGTTAGGTACTGGTTTGTTGCAATGTTAAAGTGTCTTTGTCTACCAGTCATCTGTCAGGGTTTCATTTTGTAAGAAATCCAGTTATGTTCTATATGTCTGAGGAAGTTCTGACTTGCGTTCTGTCATTTTTAAGTCCTCCCACCAAAACTCAAAGGGCTCCGATGTGACTGAACTTCAATAACCCTTGAAGTTTTCTTACTCGACTCAATACATGGTGGAATTACCTGTGAGCTGCAGGTTTGTTTTACTCTTATGCTCTTTTGTGACAGCAAAAAGCTCTTTTTCCTTGTTCACGCATAAGACAGGTCAAAAAAATGAACTCTCCTTTCCAATCTGAGATATCAATACTTCGACTTCCCCAGCTTTAAGATTTTCTTTTTTTATTAGATACAATTACAAGATACTAAGAGTACTTTGCAAAAGGTTGTGTTTCTGTATTTGCTGACTAGGCTTCAGAGAGTGAGGGTGCTAGGGTTTTCATCAAAGGGATTACAACATGTGCTCCATGTGTTTAATATAGGTAAAAAAAAATATTGTAAATGCTTAGAAAAAATGAATGAATAGATGGTAAAAATTGCTCTTCGGCTGAATCAAAATGAAAATGAAGTAATAATTTTTGGGCCAAAGAAAATGAGTTCAAAAGTGAAAACACAGCTCCATTTTATCCAGCTAGAAACGAGCATTGAGGCTATAAATCTGGGCGCAGTGATGGTCTCAAACCTGAACCTTCAGAGGCCCATATAGAGAGGAACAAAGTCTGCCTTCTAACATGTAAAGAACATCTTCAGGACAAATGTCTCGACAGGATCTCATCTCATCTTTAGTAGAATTATTACTGCAGTGTTTCTTCACAGGTCTGCCTAAAAAGTGGATCAGAAAGGTACAGTTGATCCAAAAGTCTGCTGCCAGCGTCCTCACTAAAACCAAGAAAGTGGAGCACATTAAACTAGTGCCAAAGTCCTGCCACTGGCTCCCTGTATCTTGGAGAATGGATTTTAAAATGTTTCTGTTAACCTATAAATCATTGAAGGGCTTAGCTTCAAAACACATTTTAGACTTGTTATCAGTGGATCAACCAACCAGACCTCTCAGATCTTCTGGCTCAAATCTACTTTGCATACCCAGAACAAGAACCTTACAAATAGAAGCAAGTTTTAAGGCCCCCATATACTTTCATTTTTTGCAATTGTTCTTTTTTCCCACAATTTAAATTAATTTGAAATTGTTCATTATTGGTGGGTATTATAAAATGTTTTGTAAGATTTTGTGCATAAAAATATCTTTTATTTTAGTGAAATAAGCTCACAGTGACAGTGTTTGAGCAAATTGGACAATGATGAGCAAATGAAAGGTTGTTAATCATTTTTATTCAAAAATAACAGTTTTCAACTGTTTTTGGTTTTAATCGGGTTGGACGTTAACCAACCAATCTAATTTGGCAGTGTTTTTACCAAATCTGTATTGGTAAAAGGGCAAACCAATATAAATAGGTCACATTGGCCAAAGTAAAGGTTAAGTAGTATGGCTACTTTCCATCACTTAAACTAGGTCTTGAACCAACAACAATTGAATAGAAAGGCATAGCAAGGCAAGTTATACAGCAGATGCCACTTGCAATAGTACCACTAATTCAGTAAACAATAGTACTACAGTAAATACTAATAACACAACTGCAACCAGTGGCCAGCTTAAATTCTGATCATTACAATGTTCAATCTAACCAAAATCGTTTTAATCAACTAGATTGAATGTTTTTCCAACCAATTTATTCTTAGAATATATCATATATCCAAAATCTATTCAACTGACAGCAAAACTCCCACATGTTGACTGAACACTGAGGCTGTTTAAATGCCTGTCTAAGATTGCGGGCGAGCTGAACTAC
>NW_015150860.1:259170-287060 GCF_000732505.1 Cyprinodon variegatus
AAAAAAAAAAAAAAAACTAATTTCGCTGAACATCCATCTTCTGGCTCAAACTCATCATGTCTGGTATCGTATAAAACTAAAGCAATTCACCTTACCACTGATACGTAGCATGTCCTTGCAGCACCGTTTTTGATTAAAGGATCTATGTCAGTTGAAGCTTAAATAGTTTCCATTCTCTACTCATTTCATACCAAACATTTTTGGTGAATACCATGACCAAAAACTGTATCATATGCAGAAGGAGTTCTACATTGGATAAACAATTTTATTTGACCAGATTCGCATTTGACTAGTTAAAAATAAAGCGGGAACACTTTTGGCACATGTGGTGAAGTTGTCCCAAGATGGCAGCTCCCTCTGATTTAGGTCTACTTTACTGCCATCATACAGACACAGGATTTATATTTAATCTAATGCGTCTACCGGGTTTTAAAAAGATATTCATGGTGGTTTTCAATGTTTATTACCAAATATTTAATGGAGAGCCTTAAAAAAGATTTTTCACAAATAAATCAGAAATAATATAATTAACAGCTGAAATAGTGGTTCTACTAAATTTTTTTTGTCTTAAAAAGGTGAAAAAAAAGGTTTCCAATCAGACTCGATAAAGATGGAACCATTCCTAAATCATTTTAGTTGTGTAATTATAGGCAGAAATGACTTCTTAAAACCTGCGATGGACTGACGACCTGTCCAGGGTGTACCCCGCCTCTCGCACATTGACTGTTGGAGATAGGCACCAGCACCCCTCGCGACCCCAATTGGGACAAGTCTGTCAGATAAAGGATGGATGGATGGACTTCTTAAAACCTTAGAGCTTAACAGGTTAAAATGCCCAGGAATTTATGGAAATATCCTCAGTTTTTCAGACAATTTTACCTTCATCTATTCTTTAAAAGGTA
Source organism: Cyprinodon variegatus (assembly GCF_000732505.1). Taxonomy (NCBI): domain Eukaryota; kingdom Metazoa; phylum Chordata; class Actinopteri; order Cyprinodontiformes; family Cyprinodontidae; genus Cyprinodon; species Cyprinodon variegatus. The sequence goes on from NW_015150860.1 coordinate 260,073, forward strand.
TTCAGCCTTAAAACTAAAAAACACTTGAATCAGTCTTTACAACCCCTCTTCTGCTCCTGTATGGTGTCATACAAACAAAAGTATATAGTCTTTTTATATGTTTTGCAAAAGAGATCTATTGTATCTAAAAGACACAGGGAACCAGCTCTTAAAATTTTTGTTCTAACTCCTGCTTTCATCCACTGCATGAGAGTTTTGTTCAGAAAAGTTGTGATTGAGGATATGTGACGTTCAAGTCGTAGGGAAATGGCTGTTCCAACCGTTGCATTTTCGAATTCTACCAGGCGGTGCCCGACTTAACACCAGTGAATATAGTGAATGTGATTGGTCGATTATCAAGAGGGCGGGATTGTTGTGGCGGAAGGTTCACAAGCAAGTTTGGTTGTAGTCGGTTTGTCGGAAGCATCTTGCTAACCAGTTAGCAACTTAGTGCTAGTAGGTTCCCAATGGGAAATTCCATTAAGACCAAGTAGCACTAAATTGGTGACTTAGAAACAACACTGTCAAGGAACGCTATGGACAGCGGAAACATGCAAGAGGAGGAGAGATTAGTGTTGGAGGTCATGGATGAGTCTCCTCTGTCATACATTTTTTATTTAGAGGTGGAAAGTGGGGACGAAGATGTAGTGGAAGAGGACGCCAGGGCGGCAGAAGCTTGGTTTGGTGTAGAAGGTTTACAGCCGTACATGTTTGAGTCCTTGCCTCGCAACGCTGCCAGTTCTGTTAGCTCTACGCCTGCTGAAGACACAGACGTCCATCCCCATGGACACTGGGACGGAACTCAATGGGAAAAGAAATTATTCTTATTTGTTATTTCAACCATTGGGTATATTAGCTGCGACATATGAATCAAGATGCTGACTGAAAAAATTTGATTTACAGATGACTGCTGATATATGATTGACCGAATTTAGGTGTACAAGCTGACGTATAATTAAGTGGCCTGCATAAGATAACAGGAAAAAATAACAAAGATTTTAAGACAGGATTTTAAAAAAAATATCACTTTTCTACCTCATGGGACAATATCGTGTAATAAAGAGAGCATTTACATACATGTTTAAGCCAGAATGGTTTGACATTTAAATATGGCTTCCATACGACTTTAAAGAAGGACAATCATAACATATTTCTATGAAACACATTCTAATAACGGAACATGTGAAGCATTTTTAGTCAGGATAATCAGCAAACTTTAACCTGCCTCAAGGATTTTTATAGAAAAATCAATTCATCTCTTTAAGATAGAGAAAGTTTATTATGACCTTTGCTCCTCTTCAACTAGCCATTATCTTTAGCCTCCAGGCCCAATTATCTTGTTTATACTTGCAGCCTATTTGATGCTGACCCCACTTTTAAATTTCTTAACTATCCCTTTAAGCCTTTGCTTTATATTTACTATGATCATGACTTTGTTCCATATTGAATTTAATAATAAAAATGACTAAAATGTGAGTTATTTGAACCATCTGCTCCAGAGCAGCACCTTTATTGACAGGTTTTGTCAATAAAATGTTCTCTTGGATGAGCTAACTTTTCTACTTAGCAAAGTGCAATGAAAGCCAAAAGATCTGAACAAAGAAAGCAGGGAGCTCCCAGAGGACGGAGCCAGCAGTCTGAACTCCTTACCACGCTAACTCTCGGTTTGAAAACAAAATGTGTGTTTTTTGGCTTACAGAGCTGCTCTCAGTGTAAGTGAGCTGAAACGTTCACTCAGCAGATAGCTTCGATACGCTTCAAAAAGACAATCTGTTTAAACCCTTGTTGTCATCCTTACTGTCAGAAAAAATAGTATCAATATGGCTCTCTGTCAGGTAGAAGTTCTTAAAATAGTTTAAATCAACAGGGACAACTTATGGCCAATCAAAAAGAGAAAGAACCCTTAAAGTTATTGCAAATCATATCGAATAGGAACAGTTTAAATGCAGATCATCCTGAGGAGTAAAGAAATTAGTTATAATTTGGGAAATGCATATGTTTAGACTATTTAGCAATGCTTTTCTAATGATAAGGAAGGAGCTTCACTGTTGAAAACATTCCTTTTTTTTTTTTACTTCTGCCTCTTAAACATGTTGATAAAAGCTGGGTAGGGGTGCTCAACCAGCTCATTCCTATTTACAACAGCTGCACGAACAGGTGCTTCTGTACGCTTCAACAGCCCAGCTTCACAAATGGTATTCTGTTTAGTGGAAGAAAATATTGGGAGTATTAAGGTAAAAAAAAAAACAGAACTTCATCAGGTATATATTAAAACATTCCAGTCATTTAAAGGCCAAGGTTTGCAGTTTTTAGAGACATTTTTTCTAAGATCCAGCTAAAAAAAATTTGCACAATGACTAAACAAAAATACTTTTAATTTTTTAAGTGTTTAATGCAGGATATTAGCTTTAATTTTAAAATTTTCACATTTTTTAAATAAAGAAAATCCTTTAATGTTTATATGGAAGGGAACTGGAGTGTTTTCTTTAAAATGTTAAAGAAATGGATACTTCAACAAGAATTCCTAACATAGTTATGCTGTAGAAGATATATGGATGCTTTAAGTAATTGAAAACTGTAGCTTTACATCCACAACTGCAAACAGACAAATTACCAGTACTGCAAATAAGACTAAAATATTTGCCCATCCTTATTTAAGAAATAGGTCAAGCTCTGTCAAACGTGAGGAAAACGTTAAGTGAATAGGAATGTTTAACTAATTAGCTTTATCTAGATACATCTTCCCATCAACAGCCTTTTTATAGATGTTGAAGAACGCAAAATGCTTCTGCCATTTTGAGGATGGTGTTGCAGAAATTTCCCTTGGGTAGGGCTAATTGAAAGAGCAGGTGTCATAAAACGGGGACAGACGGACCCAGTGTCCAAGATGAGACAGTCAGTAGGAAAGTGTAAAAAGTTTATTAAAACAAACAGAACTGAAACGGCTGCTGAGGATTTGAGGACCTGCAGCGACTGCAGGAGGAGGGCGGGGCACCACCCAATCACTGACACTCTGGAGGGAGAAACACAGGTAAGTGACCACGATCATCTGACATGAGATGATTATCAGAGTGAGTCACTTACCTGGTTTAACGGTTCAGTCCATCCTCTTATTAATAGGCAGGATCAGCTGATGCACTGCCAACGAGATGCGGCCCTGAGCCGTCCAGAGTTTCCCTGATGCTGCAGCTGCGGAGAATTTGCAAGAAGCCGATCCGGAACAGGGGAGAACAGATCAGGCCGGAACAGTTCAGGGATCCAGGAGTTCTCCGTTCGATCAGAGGTTCCAACCCAAACAGGAAACAAAGGGATCCAGGCCTCCGGGAATCCTCAGAGTGTGAAGGCAGGTTCAGAGACCAGCTCAGAGAGAAATGCACAGAAACGCACAGAAACAGAGGCAGAATCCAGCAGGAGTCCAAAAGAGGTTCAGGTGAACAGATCAGACGGATACAGACCGGGCCAGTGGATGAGAGGGAATGGAATCAGGAGATCAGAATCACTATGGAAACGGTGAAACGCTCTCAAAATTGGTTTTGGAATAAACTCGCCTGAAAACACTGGCTCGAGATTAATCTCCTGCCTGGAACAGGGACATCTACCATGAACTAACTAGAACTTATGAAAACAGAAACTAAAGACATCTAACAGGGAACAAACAAACAGCAAACAATGGTTTGAATTGAAAAAGCTTCATGGACGGGAAGTGAAACGTCTTCAAACTTGGAAACCAAGTCCAGTGGATTGTTTTTAAGTTTTTTTTTTTTTTGGAAAGCCTTTGTGTTTTATTTACTCATCATCTTAGCATAGCTGGTTGTAAATTTTTCAGAAGCCAAAACCTTTGGAGAAACTGTAGCAAAGCCTCACAGTATCAGAATGTTTTATGCTGCATGTGTTTAATTCTTACATGATAAATTTGTGTGTGATGCTTAAAAAGGCACGTAAATATAAAAGGGGACTTTGAATGGAGTCTTCCTCCTTGAAAATGTCAGGATTTCCTGAGCAGAATGAGCGCTCTCAACCTGCCGCGGAGGATAAGTGGGTGTAGTATAGTAAGGTTGAATGAGACATTGTTCCTTGATATTGTGAGGCTTTTCCACAAGCTTTTCCTTTTTGATACCAGCCCGAGCAGCGCTAGAAGTTTCTGTTCCAGCAGTAAGAAGTGTATAACTATAGCAGGGAGTTGTCCAATCTCCTGTTTACATCATTTTTTTTCTTGAAGAGAATGAGACCGGTTATAATTTTATAAGATGAGCACTTTCATCTAGGACTTCACCTTTACTCCTCCTTGCACCCATGCTAAGAGACAAGCTTTTCTTCGCTTGAAATAGGAATATCTTTTTAATTTATTTATTTTTTTTTATTGAACCATAAGAGACATTCATGCTGGTTATATCTTCCAAGAATATCCTAGATGGCCTTCCTGTTTTTACATACATTTTACAGAATTCATGTTGATTTTAATCTGAAAATAACAGCATATTAGCTCACAGCAAACATCAGAGCTCACCTTGTCTGGCGAAGAGGGATGGGTAATGAGATGCAGAGGAAAGGGTCAAAGGTGTTGCTTTGTTTCAGGCAGTGGGGACACGTCAGGGAAGATCTGAGGACAGGAAAGAACAAAATAAAAATAAAACCAGTTTTATCTGATGTCTAAACTGACCGGCAAAGTCCTGGCTTTAATGTGGCGGGATGTTGCAGGTTTAATCTTGTTCTTTAGAGGAACAACGCAGGGAAACTAAAGGCGTCGTTCCACGCTGATCTGATTGTGTGAAAGCAAACGATGAGTGATGCAACTGGTGGTGAATCAGAGACGCAGTGGATGTGAAGGAATTAGTACAAGAAACCCCCGGAGGGAACCAGAGAGGGTTTCCATCTTGTTGCGTCACTTTCTGGGAAAAGTAAAGGTAACTTTCCACAGTGATGATACTCCACCATTTACATCTGAATGCAACCCAATGAATAAAAGTACAACAGAAATATAGAAAGAAATCTTTTGATGATCTATAAGGGTAATCTCCACCTCTAAAAGTCCGGAACATTCAATATAAGACTTTATGTAGAGACTCTGAGAAAAAGAAATGCTATTACAATTTTGAAAGGAACAACTGCATTCATCAATGTTTTTAAGCGATTTGCATGTAACAGAACAAGACATAGAAGTGCTTTATTTAGAAGAGGAAGACCTCAGTCAGTGGCCTCAGTATAGCAGCTTTTGATCAGCTTTACATGTTGACAATTGGAAAGTAAAAATCTTTAAGCATTCTCCTTAGAGTGAATTCAATACCCTAATATTAACTTGTGTAATCTTTATCTATCTACTTTTTCTGCTCCTTTCTCTTCTCCCTCTCCTTATTCAAAATGTTAAAGACTATTTGTTATGCTTTTGGCTCTGTTTAAGTTTTCTGTTGTCTTCAGTTTCACTTTGATCCATGTTTTTCTTTGTTTTCTATTTTCATGGGTTTATTTCCATTTTTTTTTTTAAATTGAAATTTTCATTTTGAAAGACAGGTTTCAATTACTTTGTACATTCAAACTTCCACCACAGTGGAAATGTGGAAAAGAACAACATAAGCCAATCCAGAGTTTTTGTATGATAACCAAACATCTATAACTGAAAAACGAGCGAGTGGGAACATTAAGTCTGATTTAAGTTTTCCTTATATTTGGGGAAAAGCACAATCCAGGATATAAGCCTGCCAATAGGGTACAATACACAGCACAACAGTATTTGCATGTGATAAGACAAGTTTAGATCACAGGGATTACTGATTATACATAGTTTCTCCACTTAGACCAGATCCTGAAAAATTATTCCCTACGTCCTTGGACAGAAAAAGTTAGCTTCTCCAGCATGTAAATGTCCTGCACTATGCTAAACCAGTCCTCAACTGTAGGTGCTTCAGGTTTTAACCATTTTCTGGTGATTGTCTTTTTACTTGCAGCCAGCAGCATTAACAGCAGTTTTTTTTATCTTCCAGAGTCCAGTGATTTATTTCCATTTTGTCTTATTCTAGTTATTTTTGTTTCTATTTAAATTCTTTGGCATTTCTTGTTTGCCCTCTGGTACCCTCTTGTGTCAGTTTAATTTTCCCTAGCTCCCTTCTTCTGTGTTCATACCTGCTCCCAATCTGCTGATTAGCCTGTTCTTTGTTTCTCTCCCATATATGCACCTCCTGCTCAATCACTGTTGGTTTGTCGTCATTTCCTGGTTCTCAGATTTTGTGGATTTGTGTTTTTGGATTTTTGAGCATGTCCCTTGACTGCTGCTTATCTTCCTATCCAAAAACACATCATCAATATGTGTTAATGCGCTCCAATGTTTACTCGGGGGTAAGAAAAAAAAATGAGGCTAAATACATAGAAACTTTTATTTTTGTAGCTTTTTGACAGCCACATTTCCTGTTTAACATTTTTTGGTCATCTAAAACAAATCCTGATACATTCAAAATGCACTGAATGTTGGGGATTTCAAAACAAAATGTAAAAAACAAAATATTTAAAGGCATTGGATTTTTTTCCAGCAACCATAAGTGAACAGAGCTGCTGTACATCTTCTGTTATTGCTTTATGGTGTTGAACTTTGCATGGCCAGAGAAGAACTGAAAGGTGAACGAGTGTTTGACCAACATCTGCTCAGATATAAACTTGTTTCTAGAGGAACTTAAAGCTAGGAACACCATAATTGTTTTGGGAGATGATATATCAATGGAATCAACTGGGGTGCAATGCATTTCCTCCACTCATGCATTTCACTTTGGACTACAATCATGGGGGGTGTAAATCTGGAGCTGTAGGATGTTTTTTAATGCACAACCAACCAATCTGTACATGAGATGCGAATAGACTTGAGGGTAAAATAACCCCAGAGCAATAAAACACAGTGTGTAGCTCTGTTGCAGAATTGAGACAGTAAAAATCTTTTTTCTGGCTTCATTGTAAAGATGGGGAATATAAAATATATAGAGCATAAATATCAGTTCAGCTGCATTATTTAGGATAAGCCTAATTAAAAAATAATTGCAATGCAGTCAGCACAAAAGGGCTACTTGGTGTTAACCTTAAATCTGGCTGAGCAAGATTTTCAAGAAATAACTTCCTTTTCCGATTAGAAACTGAAATCTTTAGTTTCCAGGATATATTTGCATTATGGCCAACCACATACCTACAATCATCACAATAAAATAAATATGTCAGATATCACAATCACACAAAAGGAGTGTACGATCATCAGTGCCATTAGTTAGAGACAGAAAAATATACGGAAAGTATAATAATAATAATGAAGAAAAACAGAAAAACAATTAGTGAGAAAGCATTATAATGCATTCTCACTTAAAAATATGGATGAAATCTTATTGTTCACAACTGATAGATTTAGTAAAAGAGAGTAGGGAGGGTTGTAACTGTTGGAGTTATTAACATGCAGTGTGTGTGCTGAATATTTTCCAGATGTACAGCTCTTCTTTGCTGGTTGTATTTCATACTTATTTGTATTCGCAAAATTTGAGGACTTTAGATTAGTCATGCAACAAGCCGTGAGAGACAGACCATAGTTATAGTGCTCTCTCTGATTAAACCATATAAATCTTTTTTCTTTTTTCCAGGTCACTTCAAGACATCTTTGCAGAACCTTTAGATCTGTCCAAAAACACCTCTTCTCACTGCATGTCATGCAGGGTTCATAAAGGGTTTCTGAAAAGTTTAAAATATAAGCTCAGTTCTTCAATATGTAAATGTTTCTCTAACATGAATTATACTATTTTGCTGATTAAAACATTTAAAAATCTTATACATTTTTGGTTTTATCATAAAAATACTGATCAATAATCTTAGATGCAAACCAGTTTTTTTTTTTTTTTTTAGTTTTGTGAATATTTTCAATTATTGTTGTAATAAGGGAGTAATAAGGTCAGCAGTAATAGACCGCTGACCTTTTTGTTCTCCCTGATTTAAAACGTGGTTTAAGTCAGATGGAGTCAGAAAGCCACAGTATAATCACCTTCACAGTTTCAGTGAGGGTAAATGTTATGTTTGCATCCAATGCTTTGCTATGTTTCACAATGGTACCTGTGGGTGATCTTCATCAAGTATATTTTGCTACAAAAATCCTTTCTAAAATCTTAAAACATAGCATAGCATTGTGTTACCTGATTTATTCAGCCTAATTGAACCATAGTAGGTATTTGTGATATTATTGAAACATCATTTTTTTTTACCAATAAAATTACATTTTAATGAGTAAGACACCTTGTTGCTCACCTAACCTCTTAGAGGGGCAGTAAAAGGCCCAAAGAAGCTCTTATTTTATCAGATTAAGTAGCACTAAAGCTGATAAATATAAAATTCAAACTGCCCCCTAAGCATTACCCCTTCACTATCAAGTGTCACTCCCAATGGCGTCCCACTAACAGCTGTGGAGGGCGCTTTGATTGAAGGCGGAGGGTATGAAGGAGAATGGGACGCCCTCTTCCCACCACTGGAAAGGGAAAACAGTCGTTGCTACGGCAACACAGAGAAGCCCCACAGACATGGCTGTAGCTCTGTGGAGCAGGCTGCAAGGCGCAAGGATCGCTGCTGCAACCGTCCCCATACAGTATATGGGAAATTAATAAAATACATCACAAACTAAATTTAGATAATTAACAGTTCCTCAGATGGGTAATGTTTATAATCTGAGGTGTTGGTTATGAAAAAAAACAACCCATGGCCAACATCTTAATTAAAGAAGATATGAGACTGATAAAAAAAAAATAAAAACTTGTTATACATCATGAGAAGACAGTTTTAAAACAACAGAAGAAAAATGTTTTTTTTTTTTGAAACCTTAGAAGAAGAAGAAGCTGAATGCAGAATCCATTTAATATTGTTCCACTAGGCTAAACACCAGATAATGTTAGTATTAATCTTAATATTGAAGTTATATTAACCTCTGTCCTGCTGAGTTCCATGGAAATTTGACTTTTTTAGTTAAACCTTGTTTGGCCCAACTTTACTAAAGAGTTTTCAAATAAGGAATAGAAAGAGAGCTTGTGCCATGCTGGTTAAGGTTTTTGTTGTTTTATTATTTTATATTATTATGTTTTTGTGGTATAGCTTTTCATGAAAAATGACTGTGCACCCTCAATTTGTAATGCCTTGTCCTAAATGTTTATTTTGTTGAAATTAAAAGTAATCAGTGACTCATTACTTTACACAAACAGTAATATTGTATATCTTTTGTGCACCTGTACCTGGTAATATGAATTCTATAACTTTTTTAAGTAGCTTGCCCAACACTGATGGGGGCATGCATAACATTCGACAAACTTCTTTTTAACCTCATATCACTTGCTTTAAATTAACCTTTTACATCTTGTATGGGTGTGTAAGAGAGAAGAGAGAAGAAAAGAAAAGGCCTCAGAAGAGGCAGATATATCCCATAATGCTTTACTCTCCTCGCAAAGCATTATGGGATTTGCTGTCATAGCATGCCGCTACCCAACAGCGGCGACTAATAACAAAGATGGTGCAGGCACTGTGCAGTGGAGGAGGAATTACGTGACCAACAGGAAGCAAAAGGGAGTGATCATCTGTCCAAACGGTCAGTTAACTGAGTTTGCTATAAAGTCCACTTTATAGTCTCCGCTCTATATAGTGATTGAGGGATTTAGTGGTTAGGAAAGACTTTTTGACATAGTAAGCTTGTATGAGCTACGGGAACAGCAACACTTTTAAACAGAGCATGCACGAGAAAGTAATGGGCTTGTGCATGCTCTCGCACTCGTTTTAAAGTTTTTTTTTAAGTGGAGAGGGCGGGTCTTTTAAAAAATTTGATAAAATCCTCCACAATGCATTTAAGAGGAGTGAATGGAGAGAAACAGGCAATAAACTAATGGAACCTATGCAATAATACAAAAATAATAAATGATAAAACAATAAAAGAAATAAATGGCAGAATGAAAAGATACACAAAAAAATAAGTTAAAACCTTATTGACAATACATATAATCTTAACAATAACAAAGCTGTATTTATTTGTGACCTTTGGGGTCATCAAAACTCCACTTAGAACCTTTAGGGTCGAACCGCTGGAAACTTTAATTCGTTTTGAATGTTGCAGAAAAAATAGGATATTTTTCTTAAGCTTCTTGTCTGCTCTGGTGTTTACAAACAGCAGCTGATCAGCTCATTCCCTGTGCTTCTCGTTACAGAGCAACCCAAATACTCACAGAGGATTAGGAAGTTTTTGTTTTTTTTATTTAGTGAGCTTTTCAAAAACTTTTTTTGTTGTGAAATCCTGCCCTAGAAAGCCATACCTCATGTTTTTATTAGTTAGTGCACATTTGTGAGAACAAATATTTACAGTCAGAGAGTAATATCGAATTGTTCTGCCATCTATACCTTTTTGTATCAAGACAGATACTTTAAATATGAACCTTTGTGGCCTTTACAGAAAGTAAAACCTCAATAAGTTGATCAAATGTTTTTCTTTCCTTAAAGGAGGTCTCCTCTAAGACTTACAGGGGGAGCAGATTGGGGGAAGTAAATAAAGCTCTATTCAAGCAAACCCAGCTGACAGGGGCTCTGAGTGGATCTAACCCTCTTGGCAGAGTAGAATGGCTGCCCTACGGATGTCTTATTTTTGCCAGGAAACAGCTAGGGTAACTGCACTCCATGCATACAAATCGCACTCAGACTCTACTGAAACATAGATGTGCACTGTCCTGCTCTAAAACTCCAATAGATAATAATAAAAAAAAACCTGACAACGGTTAAGGTGATATTCAGGCGACGCTCTAATGGACAAAGCGTGCAAAAATTGAGAGGTTTACATCTCCCTGTCTGAGATGTAGCCAGACTGAAGAGGCTGTGGGTTCAGTGCTTTGCAGTGGCACTGATTTGAACCCAGCAGCACCAGCAAAGACAGTCTGCATTTAGCTGCTCTCTGTTCTTCATTTATTTTAGGGAAGTTTTTTTTTCTAGGAGAAACAGGCTCTGTATTTATCAGCTTAATCTGTTATCAGGACATAAACTGAAGTGGAAATAAATGCTCATACCCAGCGAATGAGGCAAATATATAAAAACCAGAACAACATTAGACTGATCTGAAGAAGAACAGAAGGTCTTTCCGAGAAAAGGGCCATCTGAGTAAGACGAGCTGCCCTGAAATTGCGGCGTGTCTGTAATCTAAAACGCTTGGCTGCCCGTCGCTCGACTTCACTGCAGCAAACACTGCTTGACTGATACATTCAGATGACTGTGTAAAATTCACAAACCTCAAATATGGAGAGTCAATAGCTGAAGGAAAGGATACAGTCTTACAAAAAAAAACATTCATAGTTAGAGAGCTTAGCAAAAACTGGATGGATCTGCCTCCCCCTTGTTTGGCTGCTGTGTTCTTGGTAATGAACAGTTTTACTTTGACTAGGCCACTCCGATGTAAATATGCTTTGATCTAATGAATTTATATTTTTTTTATCTTTATTAATTCTCAGGAAAGTATAATTTACAAAAACTACCACTACATCCAAGATTATTTACGACATTTTAATTACAGCATTTTAAACAAGGTGGTAGGGTTGTCACGATACTAAACTTTTCAACTCGATACCAATACTAAGTAAAATATTCGATACTCGATACCATTTTCAAGAATAAAAACAAAGACTCTAAAATTCAACAGAAATATTTTCATTACTAAAAAAATACAAGAAATAAATAAAAAAACAATAAGAATAATATTTTGACGTTGTATGCTGTGCACAACATTAAACAAGCTTGATAAAAAACTTACAAAATTAAAATTAAGTGTTCCTTCCTTGGCTATGTTTTGCAGACATAACAATGACACTAGCCAAACCAGTTAAACAAAAATCATTCTCAGCAGCTGCACCTGTTACAAAAAAAGTCTGAAACTGAAAAATGCACAGAATTATTCAATCACACAGTGTTCTGAAAGTGCATTTTCCACTATTCTGCACTTTAGATGGCTGTATCGATACTTTTGAAAATGAGTATTGTATCCGGATACAACGTTTCAGTATTAATACTTTTTTGAGTATCGATACTTTTGACAACCCTACAAGGTGGATAAGTAAGCCATTGTATTATATCAGTTTAAATAAAATTAAAACCCTATTTCACAAAAGAGCTTATATAGCAAGAGGTAAAGTGTGTGAAATATGAAAAAAAAAACATAGGATTAAATAATTATTAAATATGGCTGTCATAGGAGAATGGATTGTCAATTAAATTTTATCAAGTTAGGTCTCTAAAATTGAAATCAGATCTTTTGCATAGTCGACCCATCTGAATTGTTCAGACTTGTGATAGAGAGAGGCTGTTATTCTTTCCAATTTATATATATCTTATATCGATCCAGTCGTCTAAAGTTGGTTTGTCTTTTGATAACCATTTTCTTGTAATGTTTTTCTAACTTAAAAATGTGTCATCAAATATTTATTTCTTTTTTAAGCTTCTTGAGGAATTATACCGAAATACATAAACTTGATCTCCAGAGGAATGTTCTGCTTAAAAATATCTAGTAAGTAAATAGTAGTGGTAAGGCCCTATTTAACACTTTCCCGTAGTCTTCTATAATTAGGCAGTCCCAGAAGACATGATAATGGTTTGCATTTTGATTTCTGCATTTTCTCCAACATGCAGGAGGATTTCCATCATAGTGGTAATTCTGAGCAGGTCTATTGGTATTTCCACATTATTGTCCATACCTCCTCTGTTACTAAATTTCCCTCTCTCTCCCATCGTGCTTTGATATGTAGGGTTGAATTGTTTTTTGAGATTTATTAGGTTTTTATAGATAAGTGAAATAATTTTTGATTTACATGCATTAACAAGAATTTCCATTAGGTTTGTATTCTTGACAGTGATCTAATGAAATTTTAATAACATTTTTACTTAGGTGCATCTCAGTCCAATTGCAGAAAAAGGTGCAGTAACCACTATAAAATTTAAAGGATCTGTCCTAAACATTTTTCCTGCATTACATTTACTTTTATACTTTAAGTATTTTTGCATACTGTAAAATTTTTACTTGAGTAAAAAATGTAATTTGATACTCTATCTTCTGCAAAAGTGTTTTTAAGTGTAATAAAGTTTTAGTATAATAAATATTAATACTTTTGGAACCTCTGCTTCCCTCTAATGGAGAAGGCGTCTGATCCTCAGTACATTGCCGTGAACACTCTGCTGGGCTAATTAATGTTATCACATAATTCTGTCTCATATTACCGAGCTGTTAAAGTTTGGCTAAGCTAAGAATTGTATTTTTTACTTTATTCGTTAGTCAGTAAGTCATAGCTGAAATTAAAGTTAAGCATAAAACTAGGGATGCACGATATTGGGATTTTGGCCGATATCCGATATTCAGTTTTAAGGCCGATACAGGCCGATACCGATAGGGGGCGATTATATCGTGCATCCCTACTTAAAACAATCTAATTTTATTAAACCCAATAAAAGCTATATCAGGAGGTGATTGATCAGCTCATTCTAAACACTTGCTTGCAACTGCGGTCAACAACTGGACTACTGTACCTAACCATAGATTAAACAAAATAACAAAAACAAAAAATGAAGCAAATGGTCAGAATCGGACAACAAATAATCGGACTTTATGATCTTAAACCTGATTGCTCTTGCCAAATACGTCCAACACAACTTTATTTTTTTTCTATATATTGCCTTCTTAGCTAATGTCATAAAAAGAAGAAAAGCTCTTTGACAGTTATTAAAATAGAGAATGTCATGACAAATCCTGCTTAATTTTAATGTGTCTGGTTGATAAAAAAAAATGTATAAACCTAATTTTCATCTAATAATTTCTTATTTTACAATTAATTAACAATTAATTTCTGATGAGACTAATCATTAAAAAATAATGGCACATGCAGCTTAAATTGTATTTAAAGATAAATATGTTTTATTTTTATAAGTCATAGCACACAAAAAAGTATTCAAATGAGGATAAATTCATATATAAGAATTTTACTTTGAAATAAATTAAAGAAATATCTAATTCCGAAGAAAATACAGAGTTTATTATATTTCACAAAATGTATAATGAATAAATAAGAAATCTGAAATGATCTGCTCCATATTACATTGACTTAAAACAAATTAAGTTGAAATACCTCTAAGCTCTTTTAGCTTTGACTGTGATTGACATGTTTGAACATGTTTAATAACTGTGATGACTCTACACTGGACAAACCAGGCTATTAGAAGAATAAATCTCCAGCCTGTCAACTCTAGACACTGGATCACACCGGACACTGCGTGGAGACGCGTTATACAAGCAGTAATGGAGGCTCATGAGGAAAGGGGGACACAAGTCAAGAAGTATTTGATTAAAGTCAAGTCCCTGTTTGACGACTGGTATTCATTCTCACTCGGCTCAGTGCAAACTGTCTGCAGGTTTTGTCTCCTTAAAACGGACTCCGACTCCCTCTGCACCATCTCACCCACTCGCCTTGGCTGGGACAGTGTTTGAGTGGGAGATGGAGCAGATTTTGCCAGCAAGGCTGCTAATTGTGCTTGTTCCTGCGTAGACACACCCCGGTGTGTCACTGCAGAAACATTTGACAGCGTGGTTGGCAATTATGAGCCGCGCTCCAACAGATGTATTACTGGTAGTCACAGGGAGCTGTCAATTTCCAGAGGAATTAGCAGATGGAAAGGCAGCACAGGCAAGCAAGGATATTAGCTGCTCGGTGTAAAAGGGCAGCAGAACTGAAAACCTTTACTAGTTAGATCAAGTCTAACAAATTTATAATTAATCAGCTTCTTAAATGCTTCAGTTGAACGTAAAAGCAGAGGAAGGAGAAAGAGATACCTCTCTCCAGTCACTCTAACAGGTCCACTCATGTTCTTCGGTTTTGAGGGATCGCTTCTCTTTCTTTATCTGAGATACATATCATTCAACAGAAAAACTAAAACACATTAGGATGCATTATGCCCACAATACAGACACACTTAATATATATATTTTTTTCTTTTTATTGAGCATCAGTGGTGCATTATATAAATTCCATTACAAGAGGCATGATACTCATATTTATATTTTAACCCCCCATCCCAAGAACCGTTTGGACACCAACCCAGCAGGAGTAGATAATTAAAGGTAATACACAAATAAACAATAGCTAAAAAAAAAAAAAAAAAAAAAAAAAAAAAAAATATATATACATATATAGATATACACTTACACATACCCATACATAGAATAGAGATAAAAAAATAATAAATAAATAAAAAATAAAATTTGAAATAAATAATCCATTTTACATACATATATAATTCCAGATATGTACGCACAGTTCACAATTGTCTGAATTGTCTTTTATTCAGTATCACCATTCTGTGTTCTTCAGGACAGAAAATAAATTAATTACCGAGAATCTTAAGTAAATTTTAGCCATCTTAGTCGGACTTTCCTGAAATTAGCTAGTATGAATCTTTTAGCTTAAGTAATGGTTTGCAGAGAGCACGCAAAAGCTTAACATGATTTCGTGGTACAAATATATCAGTCAGCAGAAGAGGTTCAAAAAAATAATTATTTATATTGTTAGTGTTTTATATAAACATGGGATCCTAATAATGTTTTCTTACAATTTAAACAAGAGTCAGAAACGAGTGCTATTAGAAATACAATTTAATTAATTAAAGCAGAATTTATCTATTTTGAAAATCTACATTGCTGTTCTAAAAAATTAATTTTATCTATTTTCACTGTCAGTTCTAGAATTTTTATTTTTTTTTGTGCGTTAGACATCCGGTTCAAGTGGTCTCAATAAATAAGCATGAGACACACATTTTCCCAACTTCACGTGCCACACATGACTTTCCTTAAGCTGAAAAATAAAGAAGCCCATTCTGAACGGGTGATCTGTTCACTTGACTGTACGTTCAGAGCTTAGTCTAAGCACAGCCTTCCCCTTCTGCTGAGCTGTTTTATCCTTTCTGTTACAGCTCGATGGGCCTCATGCCTGCTGGGATTGAATCTAGCGACATGCAAGATGTTCACATACCAAAGTAGATATAAATGAAAAAGATTTTCAGGTAAAAATGTATAAACTTGATAATATATTGGTTGGTGATTAATAAGGATTATTTCAAGCAAATTGCAGCCTCTTTTTAAACCTTAATCAGTAGCAACAGGTGTTAGTGTTGGAGTCATTTCAGGGTCAATAGACTCTAATTTCCCTGTACCAACTGGAAAATAAACAGGCGCAAATTCCATATTTTCCTTTAGAAAATGTTCCAGTCACAGTCATGGGGGCCGCCATTTATGTTGGTTTTCTGCTAATGACAAATCAAATCATACTTTATTTATATAGCACTTTTCAACAACACCAGGAAGACCAAAGTGCTTCACAGAAAAATAAAAATTTGCAAAAAAAAAAATAAAATATCATGATCATAAAAACTTGTGTCCCAAGTATTAAAAGCCAGTTTAAAAAAAAAAAAAGTCTTTAGTCTGGACTTAAAAAGGTTCAGATCAATTGTTGTTCTACAGTTTAGGAACGATTGCCCTACTGTTTATACCGGGACCTAGGGACGTCCAGGAGTGTTCTGCAGAGAGCACTTTGCATTCAGAGGGGAGAGTTAAAGATGGTATGGAGAGTTCATACCAAATGGAAACCTGTGACAAGAAACGCAAGTGTCATGTGCCTTTTGCCAGAAATCCACCTGCTAAATAGAGTGAATTTGCTCACTGTTCAGATTTGCTGTAGGCGAAAGGCTCCACTACATCATTTCATCTGCTGGTTGTTTGTTTCAAGATGGCAGACCTGGATTTTACAGAGTTTCATTTACATTGGAGAGCTGAAGAAAGGCCGCTGTCGTCCCTCGGTCCAACAGATCATCCTAAATGGTCCCAGCTCAGAGCGGGACAGAAAGAGACTGAATAAGCTGGTGAGGAAGGCCACTTCTGTCCTGGGCTGCCCTCTGGACTCGGTGGAGGAAGTGGCTGAAAGGAGGATGCTGTCTAAACTGACATCCATCATGGACAACACCTCTCACCCCCTGCACCAGACTGTAGAGGAGCTGAGCAGCTCCTTTAGCCAGAGACTTAGACACCCTGTCTGTAAGAAGGAGCACTACCACAGGTCATTCATTCCTGCTGCCACCAGACTCTATAATAATGCACTATAACCACAATAACTCCTGTAAAAACCACTGTGCAGCTATATTAGAGTTTTTTATTTATTGACTGGGCAATATTCTGTGCAATATGCTGAATGTGCAATAATTACCCACTAAACTTTAACGTAAAAGTAAATCCACCTGTATATAAGCCATCCGGATTGTACATATTTTTATTTTTTATTTCTTATTTTTATTTTGTTCTCATTGTGTGCAATACATGTACACTTGCACCTTAATCCTTATTTATCTTGATATACTGTATATACCTGGATATACTGTATATACATTGTTTATTGTTTATTCTTAATGCACCTTTTTCCTCCTTGTTTGCACCTTCATTGACTACTATGCCAATATGTGACGAGTGAATTTCTCCACTGTGAGATCAACAAAGCTCATCTAATCTAATCTAATCTAATCGAATCTAATCTAATCTAATCTAAGTTTGGTGAGTTCAAGAGCTACAGCTCAATCACTGCTGACTTTTACAGAGCTTAAGGTCGGGTGAGACAGTGTTCTGGATCTCAGACAGGAGCAACTGAAAATCAGACCATTCACCCCAGCAGAGAAAGGACCAGAACTGGGACAAGGCAATTGGTTGTGCACCCCTCAGGAGCTAGGGCATCACAGCAGGAGATTGAAGAGGACATCGGTAGATCAGAGAAGTCCTCGGGTAGAGAGCACCAGAACAGGGAGGGGAAGCAATGGTTGGCCAGTGTCTGCACTGGAGCTAAGAGAGAACGACGAATGGTTTGATGTACATCCCTAGGCAACTATGACAGCAGCAGACCCAAAGCTCAGGAGCTTCTGCTTAGAGCCTACCAAAACAATTAAGTTAGCCTTAGTATTTCCTGTTTTAGTTTGTTAATTTTTATTAGATTTAGTGTTGATGTGTTTGTGACAGAGGAGAGTCCAACTATTTCTGGGATAATTTATATGACTATTTTTGGCAGAGGCTCAGAGTAGAGTCGCTTCTCCTCCACATCAAGAGGACTCAGCTGAGGTTGCTCTGACATATTGGTCAGATGCCCTCTAGATGCCCCCCCTTGGATGTGATCCAGGCACGTCCCACCAGGAGGAGGCCAGGGTGACGACTCAGGACACTTTGGAGGGACTATGTCTTTTAGCCGATTTGGGAGTTCCTATGGCATCTGGAGTCTGGGGAGAGGAAAGTCGGAGTTGGAGTACGAGTGTGTGTGACAGACGTCCCTTGGATATTTATCAATATATGGACTAAATTGGATCCCATATTGGTTCAAAATGGGACTTGGCATTTAACTGCCAAATAAATAATGATTCTGAATTTCACAGGATGGGTGTCTAACCCTTATACAACCAACATCTTCATTCCTTTTAGTTTTGGTAATAAGTGAAATTTCACTGAGTATTTATGTCACATTAAAGGTTAGCCTCCTTTTATTGTGTGTTTTTTTTGTTATTTATGAAATTATTTTAACAAGAGATTTCAATGACAGTCCTAGCCTTCAGAGATTCTTTAAAGCTTCTTTGTGGGTCACATACTTCAGCCCTATGATGGCTTCAGAGATTCCCTGTGGATCCCCCAATCTGGGATCCACAGATTGGGATCCCTGTGGGGGGTGCGTCTCTAGCAGTGGCAAGGTCAGCAGTCCATTGTAGGGCAATGCAGAAACATACAACCATGCACCCAGACTCACACTGAAGGGTGCTCTAGGGACACCAATGAACCCACCGCTATACTCCTGGAGGATATGCAAAGGAAGAAAAACCCCCGGTCAACAAAGATACAGTTTTGAAATACACTTTATTGTTAATCATAACTGCCCTTACACATGTAAGGAACCATCTGCTATATATGGTATGCCTGGAACACCAATAATTGGAGCAGAACAGCGGCATGTTGTACTTATTTAAAATCATTGTTGCATATGCAGCATAAACTTGGTATACTTCTCTTTAGAAAGATTCACTGTCTCTAATATCATCTTTAATTTCTCACTTTCTTTATTTAAATTCGTAGAGAAGTCATATCTAAATGTCGAATCATTCTGGCTTAAACATGTATATAAATGTACTCTTTATCAGACAATATTGTCTCAAAAGTTAGAAAATTCTATTTTTGAAGAAATCCTGTCTTAAAACCTGTTTTCCCCCTTTATTTTATGCAGGCCAGTTAGTTATATGTCAGCCTGAACACCTAAATTTGGCCAATCTGTGTCTTCGGCAGGCATAGAGCTAACAGAACTGGCAGTGTTGGGAGGCAAGGGCTCATGTAAGCCTTCTACACCAAACCAAGCTTCTGCCACCCTGGCGTCCTCTTCCACAGCAACTTCGTCCCCATTTTTCTCCTTTAGATAAAAAATGTATGACGGAGGAGACTCATCCACGACCTGCGACACAAAACTCTCCTCCTCTTGCATGTTTCCTCTGTCCATAGCGTTCCTTGACAGTGTCGTTGCTAAGTCACCAATTCAGTGCTACTTGGTCCCAATGTAATTTCCCATTGGGAACCTACTAGCACTAAGTTGCTAACTGGTTAGCAAGATGCTTCCGACAAACCGGCTACAATCAAACTTGATTGCAAACCTTCCGCCACAACAATCTCGCCCCCTTGATAAACGACCAATCACATTCACTTTATTCACTCGTGTAAAGTCAGGCACCATTTGGGAAAATTTGGAAATGCAACGGTTGGTACAGCCGTTTCATATGACTTTAAAAATTAAAAGTGAAATTAAATTAGAAGGTTTTGATCAATTTGATCAAGAACCTCTGTGAAAAGCTTGTTTTACTCAGACAGAAGCTCATTCTCTCTGTCTAAGCTCAGCAGTTTAACATGCAGCAGATTAGACACTAACTACAAATAAGCTCTTTAGAAAACCCTTCTCATAAAGAATGCAAGCCATGCTTCTTAATGTCGCCACAGTGGGACATTGGGATTGTGTACAGCACCTTTTAAGCTGTGACCTTTGAGTTGACATTTAGAACATCTGAAAACACAACAGCACAACTATTGTATGGTAACCATAACTCTGTTAGGCAGCATTAGAGGTTAGTATGTGGGGGGCTGTAACAAAGATAAAACCTTTTTGCTGGGTTTTGTTTGGGACACCCCACTCTGAGCTGGTTGAATACAGAGCACACAAATCTTCAAGGAGAAAAATCAACACTTGATGTACTGTACAACAACCTACTCTCAAACAATAAAAATCCACGGGCGGTCTTACATCAACAAGTGCTTCACACCCCCACATGATCACATGATGGTAGCACTCATCCCAGGAAATCACTGGATAGTCATAAGCCCTGCTGCTCCTTTGTTGCTATCACAGGACTAATTCAAGGCAGATGTTATATGTGGGCTGTTGAGAGGACAAACTCACTTGTATTGAGCCTGGAAATGCTCCTGGACAAAGCTGTGCTGGATCCTGGGCTGCTGGGACTGGATCGGGTCAGGACACGACCCCTTCTCTGCTCCACCGGGACTCTGCAGCACAGAGGAGTTTACCATAAAAAACACAGCTGAGGTCGCGTTCTTGAACAGTTTTCTGATGTATTGTTAAAACCTAACTGTTAAAACTGATAAGTTTTTAATAATAACATTTTGATGTTGATGTATGGATTGAAATCTTAGGAAATAAAGCTGATATTAATCTAAATTTGCATTGAGAGGAGACAAAGAACTCAGCATTCACAACTTCACCCTCCACCCCGTCTGTTCTCTTTAATCTATAAACCTACAACAGAGAGGCTGGCCTTGGACGGAGATAAAAGAAGAGGAAAAAAAAAATGACTGATTACTGAAAGACTTGAAAGGTCGTAAAAAAATGTGTGGGATAGCGTACAGTACAGACAATAGAGCAGTGATTACAAGGTTTTCCTTATCACCGCACTTATGGCACAGTGCAAACAAAGCCTCACAAAATATTACCTTTTTGTCACTTAACAATAACAAACTTTGCATTTAAGTTTAAAGGTTAAATATAATTATTTTTCCCATACATGTCCACACAATCCCATACAATGAGTTTTCCTCTTAGTCACAACTGGCTCTATAGGCTCCATTAGTCAGTTCATGAGAGATAAGGGTATTCTATAGGCTTGAGTGTACGTGCATTCTGCTTCACCTGGCCTGTTTTCAAAAACCTTTTCTTGTCCATTTAGTGGAATCGCATTACAAATTTAAATCAGCATACCAAATTTTGCAAAAACGTTTTTACATTTGCTCGAGGTGGTTTTTGACTTTTTTGAATCGGCTGTTGATGTCAGCTTATGATGCGATTTGCAAGGCCTCAATAATTCCCTCCAGTGAATGGAAACACATCTTTTTTTAGACTTTGAAAACGTTTGTTCAATATTTGCCTCATATTTGGATAGAAACACATCTATAGGGGAGAGGTGGCCGAGTGGTTAGGGCATTCTGCTTCACCAGCTACCTATATTAAGCCTCTTGTCCATTTTTTATGCACCCAGTGAATCTGCATTAAAAGATGTTTTACTCTTTATCTCCCACCATGCCCATCTTAAGGCTGGTTTATACTCAGACTCTAGGTTGTATGCGTGTGTGCCGCAGTGAACGCAGATATGCCCCCCCTTCCGCACCTCTCCAAAATTGTAGGTGACCTCAGACAGCGCCTCAGACAGGAGGCATCTGATTGGTCAAATCTACATCTGCTCTACACTATGCGTATTTTCTGCTTGGTATCTTAGCGGCTTGTTTTGTTTGTTGTGTTGAACACCATTGTGGAAAACAACTCGTGAAGTTGAACTAGCTAGAAGAGCGAGGTGCGTGAGAACGCTGGGACCCTTTTCCACCTGGATCCCCGCTCTTTTTCGCCCTCATGTCCCTCCGTTGTCACACAAACTTGCCCCCACTTCCTCACCGCCTCGGCCGTATCTAGACCCACAGCTAGTTCCTGATTTTCCCTTTTGCGTTGCGCCGTGGAATAACATAGCGCAGACCACGCCTCAAAATTGGGCATACATCAAAAATATGTGCTGCAAGCTCACTGCGACACACTGCTGCGGGAGGATGACCAGCTCTTTACACCAATGCTCTGCTCTGTTTTGATGCTCACTTTCTCACAGCTCTTCACCAGATTATTGAAAGCCTGATCTCCAAGTTACACCCTGTCTCCTGGATTTCCATGCCATGTTTTTGGTCTCACTTATTCTTTGACAAGTTTCTCTGCACAATGACCAATTAATCACCTCTAAGCCAATCTGAATTTGTAAACAGACTTTTGCTTTAACTTGAATGGACCCTGCTTATTCCTTATATTCTGGGCTGTTCTGAGCCAATATGTCAAAGACTATTGACTTTGATGCCCCACTTTGTTGCCTGCAGTGATGTCATCTCCCTCATTAGCTTGAGAGTCAAGGCACAGACCGTCAGGATAAAGCCTTGATTCTGAAAAGCCTAGAGAGTTTCCAATTGAGTTTCTTCTAAAAAAAAAAATATTGAGATTTTGGGTTGACAGTTTTGTGTATTACAGGAGATGCTTTCTTTCTCATGCTAAGTGGCAATTAAGATACAAGCACTGTACTTTTCCTGGGTGGATTTGCTATGTCCTGGAGACAATTATGATGCTGGAACCAGCACCAGAAAAAGAAAACAAAAATAATAAACTTCAATTAACCTGAGATTATGGTGGGAGTTAAATTCTGTTTTCTTTTCACAGAGAAGGGTAATTATAGGCTTGAGTTGCACAAATACAAACCATGCCTAAGCAAGGCAGCATGACAAATAGGCTTAAAAAAAAAAAAAAGCAACAAGAGTTATAAAACTAAACAGATCATGCAAGGCCATTTCACATAGTGTCACAAATCATGCAAATTATTGATTATTTGTTTTTCTTCCTTCCCCTAGAAGTGTACAACCCCCCAAGAGAGAAGCTAACAGTTGCTCTTTTTAAAGCTCTCAGAAATTGTTAAAGCCTAAAATTGTATCTTCCAAAATTTCCCTCTAATTTTTTACTCTTATGAGTCTAAACCTTCAATTTTTCGATATTAAAGCCCTTTTATTCTGAGTGACATCTTCCTTTTTTTTTTTTACATTTCCACTGTTTATTCACTCTCCCCAGGGTTTAGGTAAATCACTGTATCAGAGACTCATTTACCAGGAAATGAATGTCGAAACAACAAAAACTGTTGAATCTCTTCTGAAATGTTTGGATAGTGCTAAAGCATGAATGGCTTTAAAATTTTTGAATTTGAATGAGAAAAAGTTGGAAGTGATGGCTTTTGGAGGCACTTAGACAAGCCAACTTACACTTACAACTTACACCGGGGCTATCTGGATCAGTTTGTTAAGCCAATGGCAACAAATCTAATTTTTAAAATGTACAATCATCTTATCTTTGACATTCAAATCAAAGCCCTGTTTCTTTCAGCTGTGGCAGCTGGCCATAATAAAGCTCATGCTAAGCAAAGCACTCTTTGAGAGAGTGATCCAGAACCTTTGTGACCACTCATTATTGTGATGCACTTTATTTTATTGTTAATAGATATTTAATTGCCCATGTGTGGACGGTTCAAAATGCTTCTGCACAACTTTTAACCTGGACAACTAAGTTTGAATTTCCTCAGTTTGAAGTTCATCCCACAGGCTGCTGGTCAATTTGTTTTAAGTCTTCAAATGGCCTTGCCCTACCAAATATCATTCATCTCCTACACATCCTTATGTACCGCTTTGTACCCTTAGGTCAGTGGATCAGTTAATCCTGTCAGTACCCAGAATGAGACGTAAACTTAGAGCGGACTTTCCTGTAGCTGGACCCAGACACTGGAAGCCACTGCATATCAGGCAGGTTCCTTTTTCACCATTTTTATATCTCTTTTAAAGTCTCATCTTTTCTCTCTGGCGTTTAATACTCAAAAGGATGTTAGTGTTTATTTTATGTTTTTTTTCTTTGACTTTGTTATAACTTTTTTACTTATTTATTTAATATTTTTATTCATCTTAGTGCATTTAATGGGGTTTGTATTTCTGCTTTTGAGCAGCACTTTGGTCCTATTGTTTTTTTTTTGGTGCGATATAAATAGAGATGGACTGAACTGGAATCTTCCATCAGGTTCCTGTTCTTATCTGATAGGAGTGGCACCCACAGAGGTTTTCTGCTGCTGTAAACCATCAGCCTCAAGGTTCGACATGTTGCGCTTTCAGAGATGCTGTTCTGCATACTTTAGTTATAACAAATGGTTATTTAATTTAATTCTCGAACCAGTCTGGCCATTTTCCTCTGACCTCTGCCATCAGCAAGATATTTGGATATTTAGTTCTCTTTTTTGGACCATTCTCTGTACATCCTAGAGATTATTGTGCTTTAAAATCTCAATAGATCAGCAGTTGCTAAAATACTAGGACCAGCCCATCTGGCAACACCAACCATGTCAAATTCAAAGTCACTTAAATCACCTCTCTTCTGCATTCTGATGCTCGGTTTGAACTGCAGCAGATTGTCCTGACCATGTCTACATGCCTAAATGCGAGTTGCTGCCAAGTGATTAGCTGATTAGAAATTTGCATTCATGAGCAGTTGGACAGGTAACCCTAACCCTGACCCTAAAAAAGTGGCCAGTAAGTATACTTTTTATTTGCTGCTATTGAAAGAAAACATGATTAACTCTAATGTGACCAACTGTACTGTACAGCTATATTTTATCTATTGTTTTATTAATACAAACAAACTATGACTTAATAATACCTTAAAACGTTTGGCTATATCTAAAGTTTCAGATGCAGCATTTCATATAAAAATCATTATGATAGTTGCTTTATTTTTTGGGGGAAGTTCACATCAATTGAAGGGGCGCTGAAGAAACCTTTACAAGAGCTGCAAACCCTCCCTCGTTGGGTTGGTGGAAACTTTAGAACACATAAAGTCATAAACTCATGTCAACCTGACCTGGCTGAAAGAGCTGCGCTCTGCAAGCTTCTCTCCATTGATGCAGGCTTTCTCTCTGTACAATTCCTCTGATCTCCTGGTACCATACTGGCTGCCACTGTTCCCAGGCTGGCAGCTCGACCATAGCCTCTGCTCACAAACCAAGCTGAAAGGAAGTTTGGAATTTCTAAGGGAGGCTGGAGTGGACGGTCCGTGTTTGTACGGCACAATTTCAGAACCAAAATCTTCATTTGTCTTCAGAGTTCATCAGTCAAATATCCCTGACGTTTAATGACAGCTTTAAAAAGCCTTTAAAATACACATCTATAATTGGGCACTTAACATTAAAAATAACAAAGAGGACACAAACAGCAGAGTCTAGAAATATTTGACATCAATCTCGAGGCTGAAACCTGACCTCTCTTCTGCTTCATCAGACACATACAACTCTTCTCTCTTCTTTCCGTGGGGGTCAGGGATTTTCATTTGTTCAGCCATACTTTGCTCCTTTGTTGGTGCAGCAAATAGAAACACTTGACTACAGCTGATTTTCTTAAAGAGACAGTAAGGCTTTTTTTTTTTGAATGAGCCTTGTTGGAGTTATCAGCAGCTCTGTGTCTAGCCACAACAAGGAGCTGTCTGAGTGACCTGAGAGTAGCGATTAGCTGCTGAAGAGCTGAACTAAATTTGTTGTGCTCCTGTCTTCTGTCTAAAGTACAGCAGAATCACTTTGCTCTAAGCACTTATTTGTAATATAGGCAGGGAATTGAGAAGACAACACATAAAAATGACCCATTATACAGATACAGAATTTTTCATAGAATAGACATACATTATTCATTCTACATTTTGTCGCTCTCTTCTTATCCCTTCTTTTGCTGTGTTCCCACCTATGTTTTCTTTTGTTTCTTTTTCTTTTCATATTGGTTCAACTGACTTTTAATGCTGTCTCAAACGGAATAAAACATTTTCCAATCACTAAGGCCATTCTAACTTAGCTGATTGCTCCTTCCTGTGTTTCCCAAAAGGCAACAAAAAGGCAAGGCAAAAGTAAATAACCAAGTCATTCTTTTACTTGTAGATAGCTCATAATCTGCTAATCTGTTCTCCATTTTTCATTTGAAAAAATAATAGCTGCATGAATCATGACAGCAGACATTAGAGAGGAGATCAGGAGGCAGAGTTATGAATCTATTTGCTCTGGAGAGCAGAGTTCGGTGCTTTTATATGTTTTCGTCAAAGTCTCCAGTAACAGAAAAAAGTTATTAGATTTGGTGCTAAGCGCTTTTTTGAAATAAAAGTGCCAGAGGGGTCTGAAAAGTTGCAAAATATAGCGACAAAAGTGGTAAGTTGGCAACACTCTTCTTCCTGCCGTTTGTTTTTTAAATCGTTTGCTGCTGTATGTTTGGACCTTTCGGAACATCTGCAGGAAATGGACGGATCCGATGTGGTGGACACTGAAGGAGGGAGGGGTTTAACAGTTTAATATTGTAAGCGTTTTGATATCATTTTGTTATCATTTGCACACATAACTGTGTGCAAATAAGGAATGGTTGTATTAACCATACATGTAAAAGGAGTTTTATGGGATCCCCAGGAACTTGGGGACCCGGGCAACTGCCTGGTTTTGCCTAAAGGTAAATCTTCCCCCTTACTATAGGTACCAGAAGTCGGGCTTGAACATGAGTTGACCATAAAATGAAGTAGCTTTTTCAGTCTGGTAAATTTAAGGGAGATTTTGAGTAGCTTGGAGGAATCCTCCGACTAGCGGGGGCTGTAGGCTTTGCTTTGCGCAGGCGGTCTGGAGCGCAGCGGGGCGGAGTATGTGGGATTTCGGGGTTAGCATAACATGTTGGTCATGTTGCTGTTAGCATAAACAAAACGTGTTGCACAATGCTTGCACACTGTTGCCCTTTTATCCACAACTTTCTTTCCGCCGTCATTCTCTAAATGCAAAGCGCTCCCATACAGCAGACCTATAAAGTGCTGCTGGCGC